>NC_143042.1:46887500-47035000 GCF_057628025.1 Oncorhynchus mykiss | reverse complement strand
ATTAGACTCCAGTATAATATTCTACACTGTACCAGCATGGTAACACAACACCACAACCTGCAGCAGTAGCTAGGTAGGTAGCTAGGTAGGTAGGTAGCTAGGCAGGTAGGTAGCTAGGCAGGTAGGTAGCTAGGCAGGTAGGTAGCTAGGCAGGTAGGTAGCTAGGCAGGTAGGTAGCTAGGCAGGTAGGTAGCTAAGCAGGTAGGTAGCTAGGCAGGTAGGTAGCTAGGCAGGTAGGTGGGCTGAACAAAATCAAGGTGGAAGTTGAACAACAGAAAGAGGAAATTCTCTGCCTTGAAAAACTATCAAGTGTGTTTCAACGCAACAGTCTTTTGTTCTAGTATGGCGTGGTGTTTCGTGAATCGTTCAGTCTAGGCAGCAGTAAATGTTGGGATAATGAGATCCCTTGTTTCAAGGAGCAGATTAGGACTTTCTCAGAGTCACGAGAAATTGGTGTCAGTGACTCTGATGAGGTCCTAATATGGACACCGTACACAAGGCTGTGTAGATTCTGTTGAGGAGAATAATGTGAAGAAATAGCCTAATAGTTTATCAACATTTTAAGCTTAACATTCTGATCTGTTGCGTCAGCCTCATTGTATAGTGGTTGTATTAATTTGGGATTTATCACATCCCACAACTGTCCCAGACTATGTTTGGAATATTTATTTCTCGCACAGAATAAAATAGGTCAACTTTTGTACTATGGGGATAGTAGATTGACATATGCTAGTGCTTTTTCTGTTCGTTAGGCCTACTCATCTTGTTGGCTGATGAAAAGTAAATGTGGACAGTTCTTCCAATATCTCCAATATGGAATTGGATAAGGACAACCATAGCTGCGTCCCCGATGTGTCTGTCTTCTTGTGTAGCCTGTGAGAAAGCCTCGATCACAGTGATGGAGAGCCATGTGTGTGAGAGGAGACGTGCTTAGCAGTGGGAAGCATTTAGGGCTGCAAAAGGCATGGATGTATTCTAGGGTGCATTATGGCAGCACAAAGTGTTAGCAAGTGCTTCTCAAATTGTCAATGAGAGACTGATGAAGTGTGTACAGCCTGCGCAAAAAAACAAAGCAAAGCTCATGCTTTTCAAGCAACTGTTTTCAAATCTTCATTAGAGTTGCATCATGCAGCCTTACAATGTATTTAACATCAAAACATATAGCCTAATGTTTGTAGAACAACTAAAGTTACATTAATAACTCTGAATTAAGCATATACAGTGGTTCTTCCTGTAAAAGTTGCGTCATTGTGCAGCACACCTTGCGGGCTGCCGCAGAATTCTATGGCACATTATTTATTGTCAGCCATTGTTACCATTAATGCTTGTTAGTGCTAGTTTGACCACCAGAGGGCATCTTTGAGAAGCATTTAATAGCCTTCAATATTTGCTGTACTAGAGAATTTACAACCTTTTTTGAAAGAACATAGTATATGGGATTGATTTTAAGAAATGTTGCTTCATTAATTTGATTAATATTTTGGTGTTTCTATTCCAACAAAAACAGTCAAGGTTTCCATTAGGATGGAATGGAAAATATGGAGCTGTACAACGTGATGGTCAGGAGTGGGCTACAGTACTAAGAGTATAACATTTCCACACCCTAATTGTATTCTAACCAATACCCAAACGGAGATTTGATTTATCAAGATCAGTCGCCATGCTTGTCTCAAAACAGCGCAAAACGGTGCTGAAATACTTGACCACACGCGGGTAGGCTATTGCTTCAAATCATATTGCTTCTAATTTCAATATGCTTTAAAAATTAATAAGACCTACACCACATTTAACAGCACATTACTCAACACTAGTGAGACTCATGTCGCCTACAGTAGGTCTACAGTATGTCTAAAAATATGTTTTTCAATGACGTGATTCTCCGCCAATAATTACATTTAGAGGATTGGAGGATTCTAAATGAAAATCTAAGGGACATTTTTCATTAGGATCTGTGAGAATATCTAAGGGACTTTAATATCATTCTAAATTGAATTAATAAGAATATCAATCGCTTCGTTTAAAAAATAACGCTATTTTGGAGATTATTTTGTTTTCAAATAACCTAAAGTGAGTGACTGTAATCTGGATAAATGTGAACCCGTCAGGTATGTGGACTCAGCCTGTCGGAGCTGGGGTTCCAGAGCTCACAGGTGTGCCTGGCATGGATTGTGACTCCATCTTTTTCCTCGCCCTCTTCAATGCATCATTTTCCGCCTGACTCTCCACCATTGCGCTTGACTCTCTGCCAATGACGAGTAACTCTCTGCCAATACCGCCTAGCTCTGAACCAAAGTATCAGCTGTCGCCCGTATCTCTGCCCTCAGATAATGTTTCACTTTCTGCCAGTCTGCCTTCAATGACTCGATCTCGGTCTTCAAAGTTTGTATCTGATCCATGTGCACCTTCATCAGATGAGTAGAATGGTACCGCCCTGAGCCCCCATCGATTACAGTGGCCTATGATAGAAACGGTAGATCAATTAAGAAGTAAAAGTGACTCCAACATACAAATGCTGCGTACACATTATAAGAATCTAGCAAAAATAACTGCTTTCTTGGCAACCGTGCATTTTTTCAGTGTGGCCTGTTGTCCAGCCCTTTGTCCACTGATCTCCACTGATGGTTGTCGGCATGGTTGCATGCTCTGCATAAACCCATTCACGTTTTTAGTACACAATTAATTTTTTTATTTTTTATTTAACCTTTATTTAATTGTACATTTTATTACACAGTATGCCTACACATTGATAGGCTATATACCTTTAATTACAAAAATGCACTGAAATCAAAATACCTGTTGGTAATCCTCTCAGCTCTGGCTCATTTTCAAGTCCTCTGGTGGTTATGGTCCTAACCCTGGAATGGGTAGCATCATAGGAAGAAGCTGGCTTGATGAAAACTATGTCCATTTCATCTGCTCTCTTTGTTCGCAATGTCATTTTTTAAATACAAACAGCTTGTTTATGAATGGTAACTGTGTTAAGGTTGGAGTTTGGGGCGGGGTGAGGAGTTCTGGAAAGGTGTGACTTTCACTTTACAATAGGCCATAAGTATACAGCAGATTGCCGATTGTCCTCACTTTGATTATGCTGTAGCAACGTACTGTATAGCACCATGACCAGGATCTCTATTCATTTAAGTGAGCAGATTAGGGCTTTCAGGAGGAATGGACAATCTAGTACAGTCATTAAAGTTGTTTTTAATCAATTAGTATACTTGATACTGGGAACCGTCTCTGGAGGCTCCGGACTGGGGACCGTCGCTGGAGGCGCCGGACTGGGAACCGACGCTGGAGGCTTCGGACTGGGAAACGATGCTGGAGGCTCCTGACTGGGGACCATAGCTGGAGGCTCCACGCCATGGATTATCAGTGGAGGCTTCCGGCCAACGGATCATCAATGGAGGCTTTGGGCCATGGATCATCACTGCAGGCTCCGGGCCTTGGATCATCACTAGAGGCTATGGGTCATGGATCATCACTGGAGCCTTCGTGCCATGGATCATCACTTCAGGCTCCGGACCATGGATCATCACTGGAGGCTTCAGGCCATGGATCATCACTGCAGGCTCCGGGCCATGGATCATCACTGCAGGCTTCGTGCCATGGATCATCACTGCAGGCTTCGTGCCATGGATCATCACTGGAGGCTTCGGGCCATGGATCATCACTGGAGGCTTCAGGCCATGGATCATCACTGGAGGCTTCGGACTGGGAACCCTCACAGGAGGCTCCGGACTGCTCACTTGAGGCCTGGTGCGTGGAGCCGGCACAAGGCGTACCAGGCTGGGGAGACGCACTGGAGGCCGGGTGCTTGGAGCTGGCACAGGGCGTACCAGGCTGGGTAGACGCACTGGAGGCCGGGTGCGTGGAGCTGGCACAGGATATACTGGGCCGTGGAGGTCCACTGGAGGTCTGGAGTGTAGAGCTGGCACAACCCGTCCTGGCTGGATGCTCACTTTAGCCCGGCAAGTGCGGGGCGCTGGCACAGGATGCAGTGGGCTCTGAAGGCGCACTGGAAACACAGTGCGTAGAGCCGGCGCAGGATATCCTGGTCCGAGGATGCGTACTGGAGGCCAGGAGCGCTGAGCCGGCACAACCAGTCCTGGCCGGATGCTCATTTTCACATGGCAAGTGCGGGGAGCTGGCACCGAGCGCACCGGGCTGTGAATGCGCACTGGAGACACAGTGCGTATCACCGCATAACATGGTGCCTGAACGGTCACACACACCTTAAAGCGAGTGTGGGGAGTTGGCTCTGGTCTGAAACCTGACTCTGCCAACCACCTCGTGTTTCCCCCCCAAAAAAATTGTGAGGGTTGCCTCTCGTGCTTGCGTGGTTGCGAACCCCGGAGTCGTCGTTGATCCTCCTTCGCTGCCTCCGCCTGCTTCCATGGCAGGGTCTTGTCCCCTGCCATAACCTCCTCCCTTGTCCTTGATGTCCTCCACTCCCCTTTCTCCCGGGCCCAGGATCCATGATCCTCCTGGCCACGCTGCTTGGTCCTTTGGTGGTGGGATCTTCATTTACGCTCATCGTTTGAATGAGGAGACTAAGGTGCAGTGTGGTAGGCTAACATTTTACTTTTATTAAAATGAACACCAAAAAAAAACAAAAAAACTAACGAATGTAAAGTTCTGCAGGCTACACAGCAACTATACAAAATCTAGATCCCACAAACTAAGGTGGGAAAAAGGCTGCCTAAGTATGATCCCCAATCAGAGAACACGATAGACAGCTGCCTCTGATTGGGAACCATACCAGGCCAAACAAAGAAATAGGAAAACTAGATTGCACACCCTAGTCACACCCTTACCTAACCAAAATAGAGAATTTAAAGGATCTCTAAGGTCATGGCGTGACACTAGTTGAGTATCTGGAGCATCAGATTTGTTGGTTTGATTACAGGCTCAAAATAGCCAGAAACAAAGAACTTTCTTCTGAAACTCGTCAGTCTATTCTTGTTCAGGGAAATTAAGGCTATTCTGTACGAGAAATTGCCAAGAAACTGAAGATCTCGTACAATGCTGTACACTACTCAAATCAAATCAAATTGTATTAGTCACATGAACCGAATACAACCTTACAGTGAAATGCTTACTTATGAGCCCCTAACCAACAATGCAGTTTAAAAAATATATAGATAAGAATAAGAAATAAAAGTAACAAGTAATTAAAGAGCAGCAGTAAAATAACAATAGCGAGACTATATACAGGGGGTACCGGTACAGAGTCAATGTGTGAGTGCACCGGTTAGTTGAGGTAATACGTATGTGTAGGTAGAATTATTAAAGTGACGATATATGGATGATAACAACAGAGAGTAGCAGGGGTGTAAAAGGGGGGTCAATGCAAATAGTCTGGGTAGCCATTTGATTAGGTGTTCAGGAGTCTTATGGCTTGGGGGTAGAAGCTGTTTAGAAGCCTCTTGGACATAGACTTGGCACTCTGGTACCGCTTGCCGTGCGGTAGCAGAGCGAGCAGTCTATGACTAGGGTAGCTGGAGCCTTTGACAATTTTTAGGGCCTTCCTCTGACACCGCCTGGTATAGAGGTCCTAGATGGCAGGAAGCTTGGCCCCAGTGATGTACTGGGCCATTCGCACTACCCTCTGTAGTGCCTTGTGGTCGGAGGACGAGCTGTTGTCATATCAGGCAGTGATGCTCTCGATGGTGCAGCTGTAGAACTTTTTGAGGATCTGAGGACCCATGCCACATTTTTTCTCCTGAAGGGGAATAGGTTTTGTTGTGCCCTCTTCACGACTGTCTTGGTGTGCTTGGACGATGTTAGTTTGTTGGTGATGTGGACACCTCGGAACTTGAAGTTCTCAACCTGCTCCAATGCAGCCCCGTCGATGAGAATGGGGGTGTTCTAGGTCCTTCACAGAACAGCTCAAACTGGCTTTAACCAAAATAGAAAGAGGAGTGGGAGGCCCCGGCACACAACTGAGCAAAAGGACAAGTACATTAGAGTGTCTAGTTTGAGAAACAGACAAGTCCTCAACTGGCAGCGTCATTAAATAGTCCCCGCAAAACACCAGTCTCAACGTTAACAGTGAAGAGGTGACTCGCGGATGCTGGCCTTCTAAATTTAATCCCGTTCTTCACCCTCATCATTCATTTAATTGAAATTCAGTTTTGAAGTCATGCACAATTATCAGTTTCTACTTGGTTTATATCACCCATTCATTGTCAGGTAGAGACACATTAGGGCTTGGGACCCAACAGCATAATCAGTGATCTAACTTCCCCTTGCACTGGTCTGGCGCAGGGTAACGTACTAAACCACAAATTACCTCTAAATCCCGCAGCATAATCTCAAAACTTTTAGTTGAACAACCACTGTCAGAGTACCTATTTCTTCATTAATCTCAGAATAGCTGCATGTGTGCACTCCCTCAATTCGTTTGGAGAAAGTATCCTTTCTATTTAATTAAAATAATGTCACGGAATTCTATGCAAATCTTGTCTACTAAATGAACCAGTGTAGCACACAGCCAAATGGCATAGCCAGATCAGGACCTAACATGAGGACTACTCAGAGAATGCTATTCTGTTCTTCTGAAATAGACTACATTTTCTTCACATCATGTTTCTTTAGACCTGTCTAAATTAAATAATGGATTTATTGTGAAGGTGTAGGCTATATAACACAGATTTATTAGACTTTTTAAAATGTAGATGTTCCAAAGGTCTGCATCGGTGGCTTTTAGGCTGTGTGTGGATGCCAGGAGATGCTAAATGTGTTTATGTTACTTAATGGTCAATTACCATGAGACCGATAGGTATTTACTTGACAATCACCGGCTGACAAACTTTCATGACCACCACAGCCCTACTGGTGACTAGGTGGTTATTGTTGAATATGCCTGTTGCGGTGACCGTAATGCCACACCGGCAGTCATGTGTCATGACCACAGTCAAATTCCACGTGACCACTGAGTCACGATAATCCTATGCGCTCTGTACATGAATGTCACTATTACCCCTACCCACATGTACAGTATATACTGCATTACCTCAATTAACTCAACCCCCGCACATTAACTTGGTGAAGGTTAAGATTTGTATGACAGTCACATATAATTCACAGCAAACAGTAAAAAGCTGTAAAAACTGTCCTCATTGTGTAGAGACAAGGTCTGGCCCCCCCAACGCCATACTGGAGCATCCTCCCCCTGGTACCCCAGTACAGAAACATTAACACATGCTCTGGAATACGGTATCAACCAAAGACATTGTAAATCATCCAGAGGCCCATCCTCAGTAGAACACACACAGATGAGCGTTCTAACAACCCATTATTCTGTTGCATATGTCATGACGTTGGCCTGGGGGGTTGGTTTATGACAGTCATAAATACCTCTTCCCCCCTTTTTCCTCTCTCTACCCTACTAAGGTTACATTTGCAAAACCCTTGGTTAACATAGGGATTCTGGGAACGTCAGAATGTGGGGGAAATGAACTATATTCTGGTAATCCGAACAATTGAAAATATGCGGTGGTACTTATGATAAGATGACATACACTCTACAGTGGAAAGTCTACACATCAGAGTTATCGGATTCACATGGAATCGTTGTTCAATTTAAATGTTTGAATATGAAATTATTTGTGATGGGACGAAATGTGATTTTAGCTTCTAAAATGTGACATTTGGGTTTTCATAAGATAGGGCTGCTCAATCAGTGGCCCTCCCCTGTGAAGGGACCAGGGCTATAAAACGTTTCAAACACACCCTCCTCTCCCTTCCTATATAAGCCCTTGACGACAACATAACTTCCTGTTCCGAGGATATGAGGGCGACGGTCCTATGTCAGAATGGTTCAGATAATAACTACAGAACGAAGCCAACATCAGCATGAGCTTTGGTTGCGAATGGTATGAACTTTTGAACTCTAATTCACTACAGAAGTGATACCTCCTAGCTGTTGAGTTAGCAACCGCAGCTGCAAACGCAGGTTAGGAAGGAACAGACAGAGTATCCCGTCTATCACACAACAACGTTACTTCAACTTATCCAAGTGACCACCAGAGACATTCTTCAAAGGACAGAGGACTCAGTTTGGCAACACGGTCTTCCATCTACCACCAACCTACTGAAGTGCAGCTCAGAGTAAATATTTATTGTATTTTCCTTTTCCAAATGGGCGGTGATTTAGAATGCATAAGATACTGTATTTACGATAGCACAGCTTTTTCCCTTGGTTCCTCAGTCTTCCCGCTCTTTCACTCAACCCAGCCCCTTTTCATTTGTGTAACAAGCTGTCATATCTGTTCCACCCACTAGGGACGTTTTCCTCTATGACGTATTTTCTAATCAAGTTATGATTAATTGTGTGTATGTGAATTCTGTGTGATTAGTTAGGTATTTAGTAAATAACTAATTAAACCCAATTTTGTATTGCTGATTCAAATTGTTAGCCAGGGTTCTTGCAGAATTTACAACTTTCAGATTATGAGACTGAAGTAAGATAAAGATTAATGTTGACTGCTATTGATGTAAAATATTACTAGGTCTTTAAGAGTTTATTCGGAAGACAACAGCTCTATAAATATTTTTTTGTGGTGCCCAACTCTAGTTAATTACATTTACATGATTAGCTCAATCAGGTGATATTAATTACGGAGAAAGTATTTTATAGAATAGCATGTTTTATCAATTAATCCGGCATAGCCAAAGACACGACATATAAAACAACCATTTGATGCAATAACAGCATTATAACGTAATCTTGTAATTTCTCCACCATAATCCCCCATTTTGAGAATTTTCTCAATTTAAAAGACAATAACAACGCTTAACCTTTTCACGCGTACAATTAAGGTGTGATCATTCTATAGTGGTCCATGATCCAACCGGTGCAATTAGAACACTTAATTAGAATGCTTATTTTGAACGTCCATTTTCGATTGACGCAATGATCAGCATTTGATATGGCCACAGAGTTATGTCCAGAATGTGATCAGTTTATTTTTGGATACAATGTTCAGACATTCACAGAAGTAGCTACAGAATAACATAATCATCCAACCTGGAAAATGAAGGCTACAATTGTCCTTGTAACGCTCGTCTTCCTCCTCTTCTGAGGAGGAGTAGCAAGGATCGGAGGACCAATGCGCAGCGTGGTACCTGTTCATGATGATCTTTAATAAACTCAGAACACTAAAACAAAAATAACAAAGAGAATGAAACGAAACAGTCCTGTCTGGTGACATACACAAAGACAGAAAACAATCACCCACACCACACAGGTGGGAAAAGGCTACCTAAGTATGATTCTCAATCAGAGACAACTAACGACACCTGCCTCTGATTGAGAACCATACCAGGCCAAACACAAAAACACCACATAGAAAAAGGAACATAGACAACCCACCCAACTCAACGCCTGACCATACTAAAACAAAGACATAACAAAATAACTAAGGTCAGAACATAACAGTCCTAGTGCTAACTGAGGAAAGATTGAGGTAACACAAGCAGTCATATTGTTATAACTCTCGGCTGACAGAAACTACAATATGAATTAGCTAATAGCAATTACTATTTATAATTAATCACATCACAGCTCGCCATTGATCAAAATAATTAAGTAAAACTCTGTCTAGAAGTCTAAAGTAATCCGACGGTGGGTAGTTTGTGCATGCCGGAATGTACATTTTTTTTGCATCAACCAAAGATAATAAGAGGAGACAAGATGATTTTTGTCTGTTTATAGTATGCATGAGGAAGGGGGTGTGCGGTCTACAATCATCCACTTCCCTTAATTCAATTCCGGAAAAAGATGAGTGAACCATTCATTCACCTCATTAAAACATCTTTGGTCTGACAGATTACGTGACACCCAGAATGCATTGTATAATGTCAACAAACATGGTGCCACACACAGCTGGCAAATAGCTTAGCTCATTATCATCAGTACAACTTTCAAAAAAGTATTTTACACACGTAATAGGTACCCATTACAATAGATGCAATAATCGGAAGTACTTGAAAACATGTGAATAAAACGGTAAATACATTATGCTCCAGACATACTGTGCATACGTACATACACACCGTATGCGCCTACAGTAGAAACGACAACACGATATACAGAAAATAAGGGACTTGCTATCAAAGTAATGTCCAAAGTTATTATTTCTAAGGAAAACAACAAGAAAGGCAAAGCGAACACCAGCAAGAAAATGTTCCAAATCTTGCAAAAATGAGTGAAGTGTGGTGGGCTCTCCTCGAAGAGAGAAGTTTATCTGGCTCAGTAAAGCCTCAAACATAAATTGTCCGCAACGCTGAAATCGGCTACTGCTATGTGAATTAATGAGGAGGCGGAACACACCTCAATTCAAACTGTTGTTAGAAAACACAACTTGTTAGAAAATTATTTTAAATTGACAAGTTGAAACGTAGCCTATAGATAATTAGCAGGCAGCGCATGTTAACTGTCCTGTGGCATAATAATCACATTTTGGAACAGTGAGTGCATTCTGACATCACGCGCATAAAACTAACTACCGTTAGAGATATTTGGAACTCACGTGTGAAAAGGTTAAAAACATGATTTCACATCTAGAAAATGCATACATTCTTCATAAAACAAGAAGCATAAAACTCATTGCATGGGTACCTACACGTGGCCGGCTGCTATAGCACTGGCTCAGCCTCCTCCCAAGAAACATAGACACTAACAAAACATTCAATAACTAGTTGAAGAAAGAAGATTATTCTGAGTGGGTGTAGACAAAGGAGAGATCTCCAGTAGGTACCAAAACATTTTAAGGTCATTTTCTCAAGTGAGGTTACAAGTTTATCCATTTTCAAAGCAGATTCACTTTCCCATTGTTCCTCAAATGCAGTGGATGATGTACCATTTTGTACAGCTCTGTGTCTCTGCTGTTATCCAATGTAAAAAATCAAGGCAGTCGGTCACAAATGTACATCAATTTTGTTTTCCTCAGTAAACACTGTCTCTCAGTAAACACTGTTGCTAATCAATCACGGTGCCTGGGTGTTTTTTGGTGAATGTTGTTGCTGTTTTTTGATCCAGAACTTATCTACTGTATCTGGTCTGAGTTTTTGATTGAATATCTAGAGTGAATTAAATTAATGTCATATGACCTAAACAGGATTTCAGGCAAATGGCTGGACACCCTACCAGACTGTGTTTGTATTGTTATTCTGAATTCCTCCTCTAGTAATTTCAGGGGTGTCTGCACATAGGATCCTCTTTTAATTATGCACATCACATCAGGCGGCTCGTTTTGCTGCCTGTTGATAATTGCTTTGGCACGGCTTGAATTACATTCGTTATTTTACTGTCAAATAAGAACAGAAACACACACAAAGGCACATATAACACCAAAAAGGAGAGAGCTAAAAATAATGAAAGTTGCCCCACCTGAGCCATGCGTGTGTGTGATGTGTTTGAGAACGAGAGTTTTTTTGATTTTTTATCTTAGCCGATCTGTCTGTGACTGGTAAACGCCTAAAGGCAATAGAGAGGGAGGGAGGGAGGGAGGTGTCCTTATCAGGACCTGAGCAGACGGGATGTTTTTCTTAATTTATTTCCACCAGATGGGTAGATCAAGAGTGGCATTTTCATCAGGTGTTATAGATGTGTGTGCTTGTGCGTGTGTATGCATGTTTACATGTGCACGCCTGCGGGTTTATATGTGTGTCAGCGCACACCTGTGTGTTTGCATGTGTGTGCATTTGTGTGTCTGTGTGTGTATGTGCACGCCTGTGTGTGTGTGTGTGTGTGTGTGTGTGTGTGTGTGTGATTCTAAAGGAGGAGGTTGAATGTGTTTCTTTAATGTGCTAACAACTCTACTTGGTTTCTCATCAATAACTTTTCAGAGCACACGGACACGTACTCTGGCTACAGAACATCTGTCAGTGAGTCACTCGGAGAGAGACTATTGTTCTGCGCAAGGTGTGTAGGAGAGATCTCTCACTTTTCTCTCTCTTTTCACTTTCTTTATGTATACCTCCATCTCTCTCATTTCCCTTCTTTCTTCTTACCTCACGTCTCCACATTTCTCTCCTTCCTCTCATTCCCATTGCTCCTCTTCCCTCTTTCTGTTAGCATCTAACAAGGCTCTACACCATGTCCTCATCATTATCTTACAGTGGCTTGCGAAAGTATTCAACCCCTTGCATTTTTCCTGTTTTGTTACCTTACAACCTTGGAATTACAATTTTATTTTTGGGGGGGTTTGTATCATTTGATTTACACAACATGCCTACCACTTTGAAGATGCAACATATTTTGTATTGTGAAGCACACAAGAAATAGGACCAAAAAATGAATACTTTGTTAGAGCCACCTTTTGCAGGAATAACACCTGGGGAATGTCTCTATAAGGTTGGCAGATCTAGTCGCTTGGATATTTGCCCATTCCTCAAGGCATAACTGCTCCAGCTCCTTCAAGTTGGATGGGTTCCGCTGGTGTACAGCAATCTTTAAGTCATACCACAGATTCTCAATTGGATTGAGGTCTGGGTTTCGACTAGGCCATTCCAAGACATTTAAATGTCTCCCTTTAAACCACTCGAGTGTTGCTTTAGCAGTATGCTTAGGGTCATTGTCCTGCTGGAAGGTGAACCTCCATCCCAGTCTCAAATCTCTGGAATACAGAAACATGTTTCCCTCAAGAATTTCCCTGTATTTAGTGCCATCCAACATTCCTTCAATTCTGACCAGTTTCCCAGTCCGTGCCGATGAAAAACATCCCCACATCATGATACTGCCACCACCATGCTTCACTGTGGGGATGGTATTCTCGGGGTGATGCGAGGTATTGGGTCTGCGCCAGATATAGCGTTTTCCTTGATGGCCAAAGAGCTCAATTTTAGTCTCACCTGACTTTTTCTGGACACTCTTCCGTAAATCCCAGCTCTGTGGTGTGTAAGGCATAAAGTGGTCTCTGGCCAGATACTCCAATCTCCACTGTGGAGCTTTTACAGCTCCTTCAGGGTTGTCTTTGGTCTCTTTGTTGCCTCTCTGATTAATGCCTTCCTTGCCTGGTCCATGAGTTTTGGAGATATATGCATGCACCACTTCTCCATTTTAAAAAACAATTTAATTTCCCCAATTTTGACTATTTTGTGTATGTCCATTACATGAAATCCAAATAAAAATCTATTTAAATTACAGATTGTAATTCAACAAAATAGGAAAACCGCCTAGGCGGGGGGGGGGGATACTTTTGAAAGGCACTATATAATGCATATCTATGATTGGACAGGCTACACTGTAATGAAATGCAACTTGACATACATGAGAGTCAATGATTTCCATCAATACTGTGGGTTCAGGACTCTCATCAGATGTCTGTGTCCAGTTGCAGGGGGTCAGTTTGAATGTAGAAAATGCTCTGTTATTAAAATAGACACTTATATTTGCTCAGTGAAGTAATCCAACAAACAGAGCCCCTGCAACTGGACACAAGCATTTTATAAGACACCTGTTTCCACAAATCGAGGAGGAAGACAATATCACCAAGCTAAGGCTGGTCTAAAATTCTCTGTGCTACCCTAAACAGTACCTATCCTGTAACTCCCAGTAATGGCTACCAAAAATATTTGTTTAATTCTGGTGTAACAATCTGTAGCTACACGTCTCTGCACTTTACTACACCTGAGACACACTAAACAGTAACACACTGTTCATACTGTATTTTTTTGTATGTTATTTTTACCATGTACCATTCTTGTTGAATACTTTTTGAGTTAACATGAAATAGTGTACACAGCTTATATACTGTAAATGCCTTCTGTGAATGCATAAAGGCAGACAACTTTCGAAGATTGATAGAAAATATCCATATTCTACATGGCCTGCGTTTACACAGGCAGACTAATCCTGACATTTTACACAGGCAGACTAATCCTGACATTTTGTCCACTAATTGGTCTTTTTTCAGAACTGATGTGATTGGTCAAAAAATATCAGAATTGGGCTGCTTGTGTAAATGCTGCCATAGTCCTTTCTCTGGCTTCAGGTAAACGTGCAATGGTGTTTAGCATGGTGGGATGCGAAAGATGAGACGTTGTGCTTGTGGAAAACAGTCTTGTTCTGTTTGCAGTGGATGGATAAGACGCGTGTCTTGGTGGTGTATGGCTCGTAGACCGTAACCACCAACTGTTGGACCTCTTGCAGAGGATTTGCTGGTACTGTCTCCTGAAACAACAAGGTTGTGGTCTTATCATTTGACACTTTTTTTGTGGAAGAGACGTAGGGCAACACACCTTTGTTGGTAAATGTATCAACCGATTGGGAACTTAGTGTTTAGAGACAGACTAGTGTATTGTTTAGGGACAATGAGGGACATTGGGAGCTGCTTTTGACAGGAAAGATCAGTCAACATCTGGGGGGTTACAGAAGGTGTCAACAGTCTTAGGAGGGAAGTTCTTACCCAGTATGAATTGTTGTGTATGGGAGATTGAGGAGAAATCCCACCTTTAAATCACTAATACACAACAATACATTCACTGTCTCTAAGCACAATCGTGTACAACCAAAAACCCCTTCCTCATCTCAATGACCTGTCTGTAAACCTCCCCCAGCCCATTGACTTTGACAAATCATTCTTGTCATAGTAGCCCTTGGCATGTGTTTGTTTTGCACACGTGTCTTAGCATTGTGTTTTGAGAATCTGCAGAGAGAAGAATGAGGTGGTTGTGTCATTGCTGTTGTAGTCATGACTTTATACCTTTCAGTGTCACTTGCTGGTTTTTGTCCCACAATCTTATTGTGCTCCATAACCACAAGGTGTTTCCTCTCATGCTTGTGTTCTCAAAATTCCGCCGTTTTGGGGAATTGTTTTTGCAGGGCACTGTGGAAGGACTCTAGATAACACGAGTTACACAAAGAGAAAAGGTATGAGAAAAGAGGTAGACTAAATTGATGACATGGTCTGGAAGGTCCTCTGTGGTCCTCAGGCTACATCTAACCACCTGTAACCCCATAACACAAACACTACCCAATTCATGTTTATGCCATGCTTACCGTAACTTGAGCTATTTTAGCCATCAGCTTAAACATGTTTTTTTTTTATATTGGAAACATGCTGGTGGAATCAGATTCTGTACTACCTACAGCAAAACAAACAACAATACACAAATTAACCACCCCACTAATTGTATTGATCACTATTAGACTTAGCACACCTAACATGGACATTTCAATATTGTCAGCTTGCTGTTAGTTAGAGAACCAACTTCCCAACCATAAACAATTTATACACATTCATCATTGCTTCCAACACACAGAGAGTGAGTTAGCTATATATACAATTATATTTTTAGTAACAGAGTGTTTTCCAGACAAGGGGTGGAATAGATTGGCTACCAGATTTAGCTACTCTTATTTGCTAATGTTGGCTAGCTTACGTTAGCTAACGTTAGTCAAACAAACATGTTTGCTCTGCTAAAGGTACCAGTCCAGCAGTGACTGCCATGGAATAGGCAAAAGGGATTAACAGCTGATGGCTTTTAGAGTTCAATACAGGACTGTAATGCTAGCTAGCTAATTTACTTAGTCCAGCGAGGCTAGCATTCTAGCTGACATTACATTACCTCTTATCGAGAATCTTCCACATTGTTGTGAAGGGGGAAAAAAAACTATGGTAACGTATCACTTCTCAGCTGTTGTCTAAATGGATTCCACATCAGTTCAGCATGAACATTCTTCTGATAATCTTTGGGAACCGTAAGCATCATTCTTGATAGTCGGAAAGCCACTGGCGGCATCAGGGTAAACCTAGGTAGAACGATGAAAGATTTTCATTTTCCTGCTTGTTTGTAATTAGCACAAAATAAAAATAAAAAAAACAATACAATCCACATTTGTGGGCACGCCCCTTCTACCTAGTGTCTGCATTCCCTATAACTTTGTGGTTCACTATGAGCAGCCGAATACACAGGAGTTCAAAGTTCAAAGTTCCCCATTCGTCCAGTGAAATGAAAATGCAGTCGTTCTAGGTTGTGGCTTGTATAATTTATATCTTTATGACTATTTGCTGTGCTGGGCCAGGGTGACATTTCCCTTTAAGGGAGGTGGTGGTCTAGCAGCAATAACGTCTCTCTGCCATTCTCTCTCCAATTACTCCCTCCTTCCTCCCATCCTTCCACACTTGAGATTTCTCACTCATTTCCTAATTAGCCTAATGGTGTTGAGAGGAGATGAGATGCACACCTCTCCAGACCTGATGAGGAGGAGGGGAGGACAGGAAGAGGGGGGAGAAGGGATTGAGGAGAGGGAGGGGGGGGGAGAAGGGGAGTGAGGAGATTGGGAGGGAGGGAGGAGAAAAGGAGGGAGGGGGAGGGAGGGAGGAGAGGGGGAGGGAGGGGGAGGGAGGATAAATGGAGGGGGAGAAGGGGAGGGAGGGAGGAGAAAAGGAGAGAAGAGAGGGGAGTGGGAGGGAGGGAGGGAGGGAGGGAGGGAGGGGAAGGGGGGTGAGGAGAGGGGGGTGAGGAGAGGGGGAGGGACGGGAAAGGAAGGGAGGAAACTGACCTGCCTTAAAACCTCTCTGGGATAGGGGTCCTACTATTGTGACAACTTCTGGTGAACCTGGAGGGCGTGCAATTCAAATAAATAATCAAATATTATGGATATTAAACATGTAGGTACATACAAGTGTCTTGTATCGGTTGAAAGATTACATTCTTGTTAATCTAACTGCACTGTCTGATTTACAGTAGCCATTACAGCAAAAGCCATGCGATTGTTTGAGGATGCGCCCCACATCAAAATATTTTTCCAGGTGCATTTTGTTTCATAAATTCACAAATATTCACTTACTTTTTGAAAATCTTCCTCTGATTTGTCATCCAAACGGTCCCAGCTATAACATCTAGTGTCGTTTTGTTAGATTAAATCCTTCTTTATACCCCAAAAAGTATGTTTAGTTGGCACCATCAATTTTAGCAATCCCCTCGTTCAACTTGTTTAACTTTGTTAAAACAAGTCAAAATACATTTCTATTGACTCCTCAGATATACTAAAATGTAATCAAACTATAATATTTAATACAGAAAGAAGTATGTTCAATAGGAAACCGATATTAGCAGGTGCATCTTGTATTCCTCGCACGCCCAAACACGAATTTCCAATAGTGTGTCCCAGTACTAAAACTCATATATCTTACTCGTTTTGGAAAAAACAAGCCTGAAACCTTGAACATAGATTGCTCACACCCTGTGGAAGCCATAGGAATTACATACTGGGAGCTAAATTGTATTATTTCCCTATACTTTCCATTGTAAGAGCAAGGGCTGTTTTCTCCTACCATACCTATTGTGTTATACTCTCCTACATTATTTTAACTTTTCAACAAACTTCAAAGTGTTTTCTTTCCATTGATACCAATTATATGCATATCCTGGCTTCAGGGCCTGAGCAACAGGCAGTTTACTTTGGTCATGTCATTCAGGCAGAAATTGAGAAAGTACTTTTACTTCTTTCTACACAGCTGAGGTGATAAGGAGTCTACGTGTACGTCCCAAATGACACCACATATTTAGTGCACTGCTTTTGACGTATAGGGCTCTAGTCAAAATTAGTGCACTGCATACGGAACATGGTGCCAGTTGGGACATATTCAAGGAGTCTACGAATACCTGCTGTTGTCACTGCCACAGGAAGTATGCCCTGATGATGAAATCAATTGGTTTTGAGAGATCGGGGGAGGGGATGTTGTGATGTTGCAATACAATTATCAGACTTACCAGATTCAATTGTCACTTTTACCACTTGTGCTTATGTCATGTTTTTGTAAACAAACGTATGCCCGCTAAAACACACAAAACTGTCTACACGTGAACGGAGTCCACAGTATTTGGTGTTCAACTCTCCTGTAACTGGATCTGAGCATGGGAAAAGGTGTCGTTTCCATGTTACTAGGTAAATACAACATTTTGGGTTTAACCTAAGGCCATGTTTTAGGTCCACAAATAGACATGTGATGCCTTTGGATGACATACTTACACAGAGTACCACGCCAATAGATACCATACTTGCAGAGAAAAGCCTTGAGATCATAGACCTCGGTCTCTGTGATCCACAGGCACAGAACGGGTGCTGTAAGATCACAGCTCTACCATTGGCCTGTGAGGGTCTGGCACTGTGTTGGTGTCTTTAGATCACAGACCTGGGTTGGATCCCCCCTCCCTGTTCACCCCTTGTCCCCCTACAGGGGGGTGAGTGTTCACTAGCACTCCCACAGGCCCGCCTCTGTAGGGAGAGTAGACACATGATGCATCCCAAATGGCACCGTATTCCAAATATAGGACACTACTTTTAACCAGGGCCTATAAGGCTCTGGACAAAGGTAGTGCACTATGTAGGGAATAGGATGCCATTTAGAACTTAAGACCTTGGTCAAAAGTAGTGCACTATGTAGGGAATAGGGTACCATTTGGGACGCACAACAACACAGAAATATGTCTATACTATCTACAGTTCAGACCGATAGAACACTGTTACACTGGCTCTGATGGACACAGTCTGCAGCTTTCAGGGTCACCAAAGAACAAGGGGAATACAGATGTCAAGGAACAAAATGGCACCTAAGGCATGTGGGCAAACATATCAAGAGACCGAGGAACGAGATTCAAGGTAGCTTCTGATTGTATTCATTTTGACAGTCCCTAAGACAAGCAGACAAACTGGACACAAAGCTTTCAGGTGATGGGAAAAGAGAGGTGAGGAAGGGAGAGTGGTGAGATAGAGGGTCGCTAGAGGGAGGATATCAATCAATCAATCAAATGTATTTATAAAGCCCTTTTTACATCAGCAGATGTCACAAAGTGCTTATACAGAAACCCAGCCTGAAACCCCAAACAGCAAGCCTTGGCGTCAATTATACATGTAAATCACTGCAGTGGGGGGTTGTGATTGGGCAGGGACCCTCAAGCCCCCACCCCCTTGTCCTTTTCAGACACCTCTTAGCCTGTCAGTCAAGGGGACTTTCTGTAGACATTCTGGACAATCCGTCACCTCCTCCCCCTCTCCACAAATGGCAGCCATCTTTGAAACAGCATCACAGTACAGCTCTGAAAAGCACAAGCAAAGCATTGTAGGAAGGTGAACAGTAAACAAGCAGTGTTGTTGGTTACCCGACTTGTTCAAGCTCTCAGGGTTTTGCAAGCTCCTTGATTAAAGGTGTAACAACAAGTCAGACGAGACGGCGAAGGTACAATCCATCAGGGTGTAAGAAGAAGAGAAGAAACTCGCACGCTCTGTCTTCCAACAAGAAGCGAGGAAAACACTTGAAACGACTGACAAAACTTTCCACAAAACTGTGGAAAGGGAATAATTGATTCATGCCATCAAGAAGAGTAGCTGTACAGAGCAGCACTCCACACAGTGGAGCTCTATGATGTACTGGGATACATGTTTGTTGTAGATCAGCCCTGACATGGCAGGTCGTGGGAATCGATGACACACATCATCAGGAAGGTGATAATGCTCCTTAGATTAGCACCTCCCACTGTACACTATCAAAGCTTGTGATTGTGCTGGACAGAGGGGGGTGCGAAATCGACTGATTTCCAGTTTTATATTTGGTTTGAATTCAGTTTGTTTTAGGCTTTTGAGCGTTCTCTTTTCCTCCAGAGCTTGACCTCCAATGTTGTATTTAGGTTTAATTTGGTTTTGATTTAGGTTTTTTCAGCCTTCTTCCTTTCCTTCTGTCTAACAGCTGTTCCAACATTCTGTTATCAACAAAAGACAGATCTCAATTGGTGTGTTTATATTTACAGTGTATTCGGATAGTATTCCTTTCTGTTACATTACAGATTTATTCGAAAATAGTTTTTTTTTTTTTTTTAAATCCCCTCATCAATCTACACACAATGCCCCATAATGACAAAGAAAAACTGGTTTTGAGAAATATTTGCAAATGTATTAAAAATAAGAAACTGAAATTGAACATTGCTTAGGATCGTTGTCCTCTGATTCAGAGGGGTTGGGTTAAATGCAGAAGACACATTTCAGTTGAATACATTCATTTGGACAACTGACTAGGTATCCCCCTTTCTCTGAGGTCCTGAGCGCTCTGGAGCAAGTTTTCATCAAGAATCTCTCTATACTTTGCTCCGCTCATCTTTCCCTCGATCCTGACTAGTCTCCCAGTCCCTGCCGCTGAAAAACATCCCCACAGCATGGTGCTGCCACCACCATGCTTCACCATAGGGATGGTGCCAGGTTTCCTCCAGATGTGACTTTTCGCATTGAGGCCAAAGAGTTCAAACTTAGTTCATCAGACCAGAGAATCTTCTTTCTCATTGTCTGAGATTCCTTTCGGTGGCTTTTGGCAAACTCCAAGAAGGTTGTCATGTGCCTTTTACTGAGGAATGGCTTCTGTCTAGCCACTACCATAAAGGCCTGATTGGTGGAGTGCTGCAGAGATGGTTGTCCTTCTGGAAGGTTCTCCCATCTCCACAGAGGAAGTCTGGAGCTCTGTCAGAGAGACCATCAGTTCTTGGTCACCTCTCTAACCAAGGCCCTTCTCCCCTGATTGCTCAGTTTTGCCTAGCGGCCAGCTCTAGGAAGAGTCTTGGTGGTTTCGAACTTCTTTCATTTAAGAATGATGGAGGCCACTGTGTCCTTGGGGACCTTCAATGCTGCAGAAATGTTTTGGTACCCTTCTCCAGATCTGTGCCTCGACACGATCCTTTCTCGGGGCTCTACTGACAATTCCTTCGACCTCATGGCTTGGTGTTTGCTCTGTCATGCACTGTCAACTGTGGGACCTTATTTACATGTACATAATTATTTGTTATTTTTTTTTACATATAGACATTTCTGTTTTTTATTTGTAATACATTTCCAAAAATTTCCAAAAACCTGTTTTCACATTGTCATTGTGTGGTATTGTGTGTAGATTGAGGAGGATTTTAAATTATTTAATCAATTTTAGAATAAGGCTGTCACGTAACAAAATGTTGAAAAAGTCAAGGAGTCTGAATACTTTCCGAATGCGCTGTATTTTTGGTTTACTTTAGGTGTTTTACCTTTTCTCATGGTACGACTCTGTTGTTGAAATAGAGAGGATCTGAGCTGCAGGCTGAGCTGCTGGGAGATGAAAGGTACTTTTATGGGCCATTAGGAGAACAGACATAGCTTCAATTATGCATCACTCACAATCACAATGGAGACAGTGGCTACAGACATGACAGACAGTGGCTACAGACACAGTGGCTACAGACATGACAGACTAGAAGATGGCTCCTGTCATGAGTTGACATTTGTGTATGTGTGCATGGGTGTGTGGTGGGAAGGGAGTGTGTGAGCGTTGAGAAGGCTGCGTGTGTGTGTGTGTGGTGGGGAGGGTGTGTGTGTGTTTCTGACTGCCTGCACGAATATGTGATGTGTGCTTGTGTTACTGATTACTGTGTCTGCATGTGTGCGTGTGTGCGGGATGTGTCTGGTTCTCGGCCGCCTGTTGTGTTCTCTTTGATATCCCGGGGAGTTGGCAGTTTTGTTCCTCTCTGTTTTTTTGTTTTTTTGGAGGACCGTGAGTGACAGGCAGGACGGGAGTCGAGGGGAGGAGGTCTGAGGAGGAGAGGAGACAGGGGGGAAGACGGTATGAGTCAGGAACAAATGCCCAGCACTCGCCGTCTGACAAACTCCATCACTGTGGCTTGATGGGAAGAGACAGGCTGTGTCAGAACACAGGAGCTGCAGATTCCTCATCCAGGTCAGAATGAGAGTTAAAGTGGAAAGTCGCCGCCAAACATATTAGGACAGTGCTACGTGCTTCAGGAGGCTGGTGAAGGGAGGGCGGCTCACAATAATACCTGGAGTGGATGAAACTGTATTGTACCCAAGGAAACCATGTCAATACCATTCCATTCATTCCATTCCAGCCATTACTATGAGCCCGTCATCCTCCATTAAGGTGACACCAGCCGCCTGTGTTGTGTACATACACTGTACATCGCATTGTGGGCCAGAACAACACAGAACAGATCAGAGTTGACATGGAGGTCCCTATTCAATCCAAACTACAATCCAAACTCCAGTACATAAAATGGAGTTTAAGTGCATTTTTCATTCACTTCCAATTCTTATACTGATCACACAGCTGCTTCAGAAAGTATTCACACCCCTTGACCTATTCCACATGTCGTTGTGTTACAGCCTGATTTTAAAAAAATGATTAAATAAATGTTTTTTTATGTCACACAATTCCGATTCTTATACTGATCACGTTTATTAAACGGGCATTGTTGCAAGAGACATTTGGATCTGTCTTCTCCGTAGACTATTGCAATTATGGAAGTTTGGAAACACAACTATTAACTGTAGACTGACATTAGTGAAAGGTGAAGGTATCATATGCCATGAAGTCTGTCTGCCATCTCCTTCCATGATTAAGAGATGTGTGTATAAAGCCATGGTCTGTTGGCCCAGTCTAGCCAATTGTGCCTGTACTTCCTGCTGGCCAGGAAGTGACCATTGCCCTGTAGCCCCAGCCCAATGGGAGAGGGACCTGATTAAGTGAGTGTGTCGTCAGACGCTTGATAGGATTCTAGAGCTAAATGTATAGGTGGATTCATCAATGTATTATTTGCATTTCTATGCTTTTGCACTGTTGATACAGCTCTATTTATACATCATATAGTTCCATAAGGAAATGTTTACAATAAAAGGAGCATGAAGGTTGAGTCTGTGTCAAGGTTATTTTTAACTGTGCTTTAGTAGTCTACTAGACATAATTAAGCACTTATGTACATAAAACCATGTTCCCAATGTTATTGAATAATGTTAGATTTTCAGCAGAAATCACTGTAGAAAATAGAAACAATCCCTGCACATTCTGTTTGGGTTTGCTCATGAGTACCAGCGAAATCATGGTCATGTTCTGAATACAAAGATAAAAATGTCATTTTGTGAACCTTTGAAGAGACGGTTTTACTGATTACAGATTTCGATAAACAGAACATTTTGAAGACAGGAACACTAAACCTAAAAGAGGTGAGTGAAATCAACAGAACAACAACAAAACAACATAAACAGCTCAAATTCCAACCCTAGAAGTTGTTTTCTCCAATTACCTTACTGACAGTAGATAGAGCCTAGAAGAGTTGACATTATGTGCTTCATCTTCCTCCCACAGCTTTATGGAGAGGAACATGGATAACCCAGGGACCGTCTTCTCTCTCTGTCTACTCTCTTTAGCCTCCTCGCTTCTCTTTGTCTTTCTTCCCTTCTCTTTCTCTCACTTCCGTCTCTGTCTCTCTGTCTCTGTCTCTCTGTCTCTGTCTCTCTCTCAATTCCCCCTCTGTCTCTGTCTCTGTCTCTTGTCTCTTTGTCTCTGTCTTTGTCTCTCTCTATCTCTCTCTCTCTGTGTCTGTCTCGGCCTCTGTCTCGCTGTCTCTCGGTCTTTGTCTTTGTCTCTCTCTCTCAGCCCCCACCTCTCTCTATTTCTCCTTCTCTCTCTATCTATCTATCTCACCCCTCCCTCTCTGTCTGTCTCTCTTTCTTCTCCCTCTCCCACAGGAGCTACCTCTAGGAAACCCCTACATCAAGTGAAGATATTTGAACAGATTCGAGACACGTTCTCCGACACCTCTCCAGTGTGGGCTCACTCTGGTACAATTAGCCCATTAAAGGGAAAGTGTCTCCGACAGCCACAGTACAGACACTACGCGGTGAACACACACACATCCAGCCACGGTGTGTGTTGCTGACAGACAGACAGGGATGTACAAGTACAAGCCTCTGGTTTAGAGTGGGGGCACTCAAGCAGCTGGTTCCTTGTGGAGTGTGTGTGTGTGTGTGTGTGTGTGTGTGTGTGTGTGTGTGTGTGTGTGTGTGTGTGTGTGTGTGTGTGTGTGCGTGTGTGTGTCCATTCATGTGCATTTGCCTTTCTATGGCTGTACATTCTGACTGGATTTCATATTCTGTCACCACTGCCTCCCTGTTGTCCTGACTCTAAAGTGCCCTCTATGACCCCCTCCTCTCTGGTTGACCTCTAGCTCGCGGGACTGCTGAGGGCTGATAGGCTGACTCTCTTGTTGACCTCTAGCTCACGGGACTGCTGAGGGCTGAAAGGCTGATGTACAGCTGGTGTGTCCTTACAACACTCAACTCCCTGGTGGTTTACGGCTGACTAGCTACAGTCTCCAAGGGTGACCAGCCAGAGAGTAGACATAGCCATGTGTGCTCATGGATGCCATTTTGTGATCATGGATACCATTCCATATAGGGAGCTACTTAGGTCAGACAGAGGTCTTGGCAATGATACACGTTATGTTATATGAATAATACATGTCAGTTGCCTCATGGGAAAAAGAGTCTGTTTGTGTCTTTATGGTCTCTCACTATAAACTCCACCATGGATTCTGAAACGTACTGTACTTTACATAACAAGATAGGCAGATTGATGTGTGTGATTTTACACGGGGTTCACTATTAAATATGAATGCATTACAAACAGTACTTCATAGAGCAAACAAAACTGTCACTATGAATGCAGACCACATGCCTCTCTTCTGTACTCAGAGATATCAGACGATTACACATTCTATGCTGTCACTCCCGACCCCCCATGGAGTGAGAGAGACAGAGAAACACAAGTCTTTCAGTATCATCATACCCTTAGGAGTAAAAACGTCTCTTGATCTACTTCTAGGAGATATACTGTATTTTTCTATTGTCTTATATTTCATTAACTACAATACATATACATTTGAAGTCGGAAGTTTACATACACCTTAGCCAAATACATTTAAACTACATTTTTCACAATTCCTGACATTTAGTCCTAGTAAAAATGCCCTGTCTTAGGTCAGTTAGGATCACCACCATTTTAAGAATGTGAAATGTCAGAATAAAATGAGAGAGAATGATTTATTTCAGCTTTTATTTCTTTCATCACATTCCCAGTGGGTCAGAAGTTTACACGCACTCAGTTAGTATTTGGTAGCATTGTCTTTAAATTGTTTAACTTGGGTAAAATGTTTCGGGTAGCCTTCCACAAGCTTCACACAATAAGTCTGGAGGATTTTGGCCCATTCCTCCTGACAGAGCTGGTGTAACTGAGTCAGGTTTGTAGGCCTCCTTGCTCGCACACGCTTTTTCAGTTCTGCCCACACATTTTCTATGGGATTGAGGTCAGGGCTTTGTGATGGCCACTCCAATACCTTGACATTGTTGTCCTTAAGCCATTTTGCCACAACTTTGGAAGTATGCTTGGGTCCATTGTCCATTTGGTGGACCCATTTGCGACCAAGCTTTAACTTCCGGACTGATGTCTTGAGATGTTGCTTCAACATATCCACAACATTTTCCTACCTCATGATGCCATCTATTATGTGAAGTGCACCAGTCCCTCCTGCAGCAAAGCACCCCCACAAGATGATGTTGCCACCCCCGTGTTTCACGGTTGGGATGGTGTTCTTCGCCTCGCAATCCTCCCCCTTGTTCCTCCAAACATAACGAGGGTTATTATGGCCAAACAGCTCTATTTTTGTTTCCTCATACCAGAGGACATTTCTCCAAAAAGTACAATCTCCATGTGCAGTTGCAAACCGTAGTCTGGCTTTTTAATGGCGGTTTTGGAGCAGCAGCTTCTTCCTTGCTGAGCGGCCTTTCAGGTTATGTCTATATAGGACTCGTTTTTACTGTGGATATAGATACTTTTGTACTGTTTCCTCCAGCATCTTCACAAGGTTCTTTGCTGTTGTTCTGGGATTGATTTGCACTTTTCACACCAAATTATGTTCATCTCTAGGAAACAGAACGAGTCTCCTTCCTGAGCGGTATGACGGCTGCGTGGCCCCACGGTGTTTATACTTGTGCACTATTGTTTGTACAGATGAACATGGTACATTCAGACGTTTGGAAATTTCTCACAAGGATGAACCAGACTTGTGCAGGTCTATACATTTTTTGTCTGCGGTCTTGGTTGATTTCTTTTGATTTTCCCATGATGTCAAGTAAAGAGGCACTGAGTTTGAAGGTAGGCTTTGAAATACATCCACAGGTACACCTCCAATTGACTGACTCAAATGATGTCAATTAGCATATCAGAAGCTTCTAAAGCCATTAATACATTTTCTGGAATTTTCCAAGCTGTTTAAAGGCACAGTCAACTTAGTGTATGTACACTTCTGATCCACTGGAATTGTGATACAGTGAGTTATAAGTGAAATTATCTGTCTGTAAACAATTGTTGGAAAAATTACTTGTGTCATGCATAAAGTAGATGTCCTAACCGACTTGCCAAAACTATAGTTTGTTAACAAGAAATTTGTGGAGTGTTTGAAAAATGAGTTTTAATGACTCCAACCTAAGTGTATGTAAACTTCCGACTTCAACTGTACATACATACATAATATGCTAATAAGGCTGGCAGGTAGCCTAGTGGTGAGAGGATTGGGCCAGTAACCAAAAGGTTGCTAGATTGAATCCCTGAACTGACAAGGAAAAAAATCTGTTGTTATACACATGAACAAGGCAGTTAACCCACTGTACCTAGGCCGTTATTGTAAATAAGAATTTGTTTTTAACTGACTTGCCCAGTTAAATAAAGGTAAAAAATGTTGGTTCCAATTACATGGGAACTTGACAAGATCGAGTTCAGACAGGTCAAATATCATGTTTATTTATTATTATTATTTTGTTTACCTTTATTTAACTATGTGGTGTATGACAATTATTTTCATACACTACAGTACAAGCTAATACAAACATTATAATATTACACTATTTATGAAAATGCATTCACTTGGTATTACACGATTAGACTATTTATATGGTAATGTTTCCGCAGCTCAAATTCTTGATTAATCCACATTATTTCTGTGGAGTTCATTACCTGGGTCTACATTCCACTGTGAAATCATATTCTCTCCACTGGTCAGGTAGCCATGTTCTCTCTACTACTGGACGAGGGCTAAGAATAGCAGACAGGGTCACAGGGTGTGTGTGTGTGTGTGTGTGTGTGTGTGTGTGTGTGTGTGTGTGTGTGTGTGCGTGTGTGTGTTTGCAAGCGCATCTGTCGCTGTGTGTATGTGTATGTGTCTCTATGTGTGTGTATGCATGCATATGTCTGCATGAATGTTTGTAACAGCCCAAAAAATACCACATGAATAATAAATCAACATCTCCTCTCTAACTGACCCTCCTACCTCAGCTAAGAAAGGCAATTTCTCTCTCTTTCTCTCTCTCTCTCTCTCTCTCTCTCTCTCTCTCTCTCTCTCTCTCCCTCTCTCTCTCTCTCTCTCTCTCTCTCGCTCTCTCGCTCTCAATCTCTCTCTCTCTCTCTCTCTCTCTCTCTCTCTCTCTCTCCTGATCTTAGCCCATTTTCTCTAATAGCTTCAATTAGACAAGTACCATACTACAGGGTTTAGAGGAAGTTCAGCTCTCCTCTCAACCCCTTCCCCCCTCGGTCCATAAAGAACATTGATTTCTCTGACCTATGTTAGACTGTGCTGTGACTGTGCTTCCTCATCTGCCTGGGGTTCACTAGCGGGTCCATGCTCTGGTGCTCACCTCATTTCCCAGGGGACAACAGCAGGGCCTATTAACTCTAGCTGGCACCGTGAACGTGCAGCTGACTAACCAGACTGGAGGGAATAGGTTTCCCTGCTTTACTAAGGTTCCACTGACTGGTCAAGCGGGTTACCATAACCGGTCAGTGTGCCGTAGAAAGAGCATTTTAGGCAAGGCTGTGTCCTCAAATTAAATCGTATTTTGATGTTTTAACGTGCAAAATATTGTGTTATGACCTTGTCAGATAGATAACACAAGTCAAATATCATGGATGTGGTGTATGGCAATTATTTTCATACACTACAGAGTGATACAAAAGGGATAATATTACACTATTTCTGAATATGCATTCACTTGGTATAAGACGATTGAACCCATTCAATAGTATTAGACTGTTTCTATGGTAATATTTCCGCAGCTCAGATTTTTGATTAATCAAAATTATTTCAGTAGAGTTCATTACCTGGATCTACATTCCACTGTGAAATCATATTCTCTCCACTGGTCAGGTAGCCATTTTCTCTCTACTACTGGATGAGGGCCAAGAAGATATCTCTCTCTCTCTCTCTCTCTCTCTCTCTCTCTCTCTCTCTCTCTCTCTCTCTCTCTCTCTCTCTCTCTCTCTCTCTCTCTCTCTCTCTCTCTCTCTCTCTCTCTCTCTTGCAGTGCTTGCTGCTTGCGGTCGGTGAACAGGTAGGAGCTGAATTTATACATTCTGCTTTTGAGAATGAACAAAGCTGCGGTTGTGTTCATGAAAAGGGCTAATTTGTTTGGTAGGCTAATTGCTAGCGGGATATTTGTAAGGGATGTGTTGGTGTCAATTTCACCTCTCTCTGCCCCTTCAACAAGAGTGGTAGTTGCAAATTTGCCTCCGTTTATGACCAAATCAGGAAAGAGCTGAGTTGTTTTGGTAAGTTTGCTAGCGGTTTTCGTGTACTGTCAGCAGGCTTTCAGGCAGATGCTTTTAAGCACGTTGTTTCGTTCCGGAGGCAAGTGTTTATGTTTCTGAACGACAATGAGCAACAACTAAATATGCATTTTAAAGTGAGGCATAGGGAGGGGCTCTATGCAGGGTTTGCCAGCACAGATAGTCTGCGGTGTTTTGAGTGTGGGGATTTGGGGCATAAGAGCTTTGCATGCCCACATAAAGCCCGTAGACAAGGTGAGGGTACAAGTGCCAGTGGGGGAAATCGAGGTCAAAGTGCAGGGGGTAAGGAGATGCAGACAGCAGAAGCTGGGCTTAGTCATGTCAGGGAAGGTGGTGTAGATGAGGCTGGGCCTAGTCAGGCTAGAGATGGTGGTGTAGATGAGGCTGGGCCTAATCATGCCAGGGAAGGTGGTGTAGATGAGGCTGGGCCTAGTCAGGCTAGAGATGGTGGGGTAGCGGAGGCTGGGTCTAGTCAGGCGAGAGATGGTGGGGTAGCTGAGGCTGGGTCTAGTTGTGCTATGGAGGGTGGTGTAGATGATTCTGGGCCTAGTCATCCTATGGAGGGTGGTGTAGATGATGCTGGGTCTAGTCAGGTTATTCTAGTGGATGAGGAGAGTATAGTGGGGAAGTGTAAGAGATTATGGGGAGGAGGCGGGTGTCAAGCAGAAAAGGAAAAAGGGTGTGGATAAAGGCACCATGGAAATTTTGCATGTTGCTGTGGGTGATGCCCTGACCAGAGAGAAAGGGCAGGTGGTCAGGGTGGGAGATAGAGATGAGGAGGAAAGTGAGTCTGAGGAAGAGGATGAGGAGTTATTTTTTTCAGACTCCTCTTCAATAGGCCCGGAGCTGACCGCCAGTCAAGCAGAGGGGTCTAAGTACACGTTGAGAGAACTGACAAGGTTCCTGAATGAGACTAAGGGGGAAAAAGTGAATCTTGAGGCTTTTTTTCTGATCCTAGAAAGTTTGTAAGATCAGTACAACATGCTATGAAAAATGAGGGGCATGGTGTCCTCTCACCAAGGAAACGGTTTAGGTTGAGAAAGTGGGTCACAACAGTGCGTAAAGGTTTACCTTCAAACACTCTTTAGATGTATATTTTCTTTCTGACACTGGGGCTTTTTGAGCTTTGCTATTGGTCTCTTTCTCTGCTGGCTTTTCTCCCACTTCTTATGGAGACTCTTCAGGTGGGCTCGCTTAATATAAATGGCGCCAGAGATGTGGGAAAAAGGAGTGTGTTGGGTGAATATGTAAAACACAAAAAGCACAGGTGTTGTTTCTGCAGGAGACGCATAGTGATGTGTTGAATGAAGTCGATTGGGGGCTCTGGTGGAAAGGGGCAAGTGTGTTGAGCCATGGGACAAATCTTAGTGCAGGGGTGGCAGTCCTTTTTGCACCGGGGCTGTCTGTGTGTTGATCCATGGGACAGATCTTAGTGCAGGGGAGACAGTCCTTTTTGCACCGGGGCTGTCTGTAAAACTTTGCTCCTCAAAGGAGGTGTGTAAAGGTAGGCTGCTTGTTGTTAAAGCAGAAATTAACAACATGGGTTTCGTCTTTATAAATGTGTATGCGCCTAACACAGGGAGAGAAAGAGGGGTTCTATTTGGGAGCCTAAGACAGGAACTCTCACAGGTAGCGCCTGAGGAGACGCTGGTGGTCGGAGGAGACTGGAACTCTACAATGGATTTTTTCCAAAGACAGAAATGGGGAAGAGCCTCATTCAGTGTCAGTGGGAGTGTTAAGGGACATCATTAATCAGTTCGACCTAGTGGATGTTTGGAGAACTAAACATCCAAACACATGACAGTATACACGGGTGAAGGTTTGTCGGGTGTCTATTTCACCAGGGACCGGGAGGCATCTTATTGGAAGTTCAATGTAAAGCTCTTACAAGATGCCACTTTTTGCTCAGGTTTCCAGACCTTTTGGGAAAGGGGGTGGGGGCAGCGAAGAGAGGAGTATGAGTCTCTGAGTCAATGGTGGGATGTGGGGAAAGTCCAAATTCGGCTTTTCTGTCAACAGTATACAGCCCTCTCATCCTCAGAGGCTAGGAGAGTATTGGGGGAACTAGAGCGTTGTATTAGTGAGATAGAGTTAGAGATGGTGGGGCAGGGCAATGTAGGCCTCCAGGCTAATTTAGCCGAATTATGTCGGGACCTGGGCAGTTTTGTCCAGGTTAAAGCAAAGGGAGCACTTGTAAGAGCTAGATTCTCCATGCTCAAGTCGATGGATGCTCCCAGCTCCTTCTTCTTTGGTTTGGAAAGACAGAGAGGTGAACCCAAGGGTATGCATTGTCTATGGCTGTCTGATGGGCGTTTAACCTCTGTGGTGGGTGAGATGCGGGAGCGGACTGTGGAGTTTTATACTGAATTGTATAGGGCAGAAGTGTGTGATCCTATGTGTGCTCAAGTCTTGTTCGCAGGACTCCTTAAGCTCTCTCTGGCACAGAGGGATGAAATGGATATTCCTCTGTTGTCCCATGAACTGGCAGAGGCCGTAACCCAGATGTCCCCCGGGGGTCGATGGGACTCCCAGTGGAGTTTTATAAACAATTCTGGGGAATAATTAGACAGGATTCTTTTGCGTGTTGCGTGAATGCGTCGAGGTAGGAGAGTTGCCGATGAGCTGCCGTCGGGCGGCTCTGACTCTTCTGCCCAAAAAAGGGGACTTGTGTGAACTTAAGAACTGGAGGCCTGTGGCATTACCCTGTGCGGACTACAAGATACTTGCCAAAGTCCTCTCTAACAGACTGAAGTCCCATTTGGACTCGATAGTACATAAGGACCAAACATATTGTGTACCGGGATGCTCAATCACGGACAACTTGTTCTTAATTTGGGACATGGTGGAGTTGTCGAGAGGTTCGAATGTGAACTTTGGACTGGTCTCTTTAGAAGAGAAGGCTTTTGATAGAGTGGACCATGAGTATCTGTTTAATGTGATGTCTGTGTTTGGGGAAAGTTTTTGACCTGTGAAGCTGTTGTATGCTGGGGCGTCATGTATGGTTAAGGTGGGAGGGGGGCTCAGTAGGCCAGTCTGGGTGAGGCGGGGCATTAGACAAGGATGCCCTCTATCTGGGCAGTTATACACACTAGCCATTGAGCCTTTTTTAGGACTGCTACCCAGGAGACTGCAGGGAGTGTGCTGGACAGGAATGGATGTGGTGACAGGCATAGCAGTGTCAGTATATGCAGATGATGTTTCTGTGATGGTCAGGGATGATCAGGATATGCAGGCACTGGAGACCCGTCTGAAGGTGTACAAGGGAGCTTCATCAGCTAAGGTAAACTGGGGCAAGAGCAACGCTCTGTTATGTGGGGCATGGGGGGATAGGGCTCCTCCTCTGCTTCCAGTGGGGTTGTGAAGGGCTTAAAGTGTTGGGGGTGTACCTGGGCTCGGAGAAGTGGGTAAGGAAGAACTGGGAGGGGCTGTCACAGTCAGTGGTGTTAAGACTGGCCAGGTGGAGGTGGCTCCTGTCCCATGTGTCATACAGAGGGAGGGTGCTGATAATTAACAACCTGGTGGCATCTTCCCTGTGGCATAAACTGGCTGTCCTCAATCCCTCCGCCGGTCTGCTCGCAGACCTGCAACGCAAGCAGGTGGACTTCTTCTGGTCGGGCCATCACTGGCTGAAGGCAGCAGTGTTGTACATGACCGTTCATGAAGGAGGACAGGGCCTGGTGGAACTGGAGAGCAGGATGGCAGCTTCAGGCTAAAGGTGGTGCAGAGACTGCTGTACCATGCTGATGTTGGCTGGAGGGAACCAGCATGCGCGTTGCTGAGGAGAGCTGGCGGATTAGGGTTGGACCTGCAGCTGTTCCTCATGAAGCTGGAGAGGCTGAGTACAGCAGGTCTCTCAGATTTTTACTCTGCAATTCTGAGGGCCTGGCAGCTGCTAAGGCCCATACGAGAAGGGGGTGTGGAGTCTGGGCTATGGGTGTGGGAGGAGCCTATCTTCCACAACCCAGCCATTCCTTTGAGATCGGTTCAGTCGGCCACCCTGCAGAGGCAACTGATGGCAGGGGGTTTACAAAGGCTGGGTGACCTGAGCTGCTGGGAGAGGACGGGTGGAAAACCCCGGAAGTCTTGGCACAACAAACAGGAATAACGTCTCTTAGGCTGCTGGAGAGATTCCTGGAGGAGGTTCAGGAGGCACTGTCTGAGCCGGTAAGGGGGATGTTTGAGCGGCCAAAGGGAGAGGGGCCACCAATGTTTCCACCACTGCAGGTGACGGCAGAGACTAGGGACTGGCAAGGGGGTATGGAGGACTTGTTAGATTTTAACACTCCGAGCCTGGGGCAGTTTGAGCGGGTGGGAGGTAAAGCCCTCTACAACCTCTGCATTAAGGTTAGGAACATTAGAAGGTAAAGCCCTCTACAACCTCTGGGTTAAGGTGAGGAACATTAGAAGGTAAAGCCCTCTACAACCTCTGGGTTAAGGTGAGGAACATTAGAAGGTAAAGCCCTCTACAACCTCTGGGTTAAGGTGAGGAACATTAGAAGGTAAAGCCCTCTACAACCTCTGGGTTAAGGTGAGGAACATTAGGATCCTAACAGGAGTGAAGGCACATCAGTGGCAGGGGGTATGTGGGGCGGAGAGTATGGTGGATTTTAGGTGGAGGGGGCTCTACAAACCCCCAGTACCAAAGAGGTCAGGGGACCTCCAGTGGAGGGTTCTACATGGAGCCCTGGCCACTAACAGCTGGTTGGCACGGGTTGAACCGGGAATCAGGCAGGGGTGTCTTTTCTGTAAAATGAAAGAAACTGTGATTCATGTGTTTTCTGTGTGCACCAGGTTAATGCCTTTAATGTCTCTGTTGGAATGTCTGTGTGAGAGGTTGGGGGTGGTGTTTACTGTTGGGATGTTTATAATGGGATACAGGTATTCGAGTAAGGAGGAAGCCAAATGTGTGTTGTTGAATTTTCTGTTTGTTCAGGCAAAATTAGCTATTTGGCTAACAAGGAGGAACAGGGTCAAAGGTAAAGCTAACATACTCTTTACTATTGTTTAAAACTTCTTATGGAGGTGGTCCCTGCACAGGGACAGCTCAGCGGAAATTTCAGAGCGCCACCTATAGTACTTGAGTAAAGTACTCGATAAAACTCAAACTTTCATAAAAATACACATGCAAGGTACTGAATTAAAGCTACACTCGTTGTGAATCTAGCCACCAAGTCAGATTTGTAAAATGCTTTTCGGCGAAAGCATGAGAAGCTATTATCTGATAGCATGCACCCCCCAAAATACCAGCACGACACGTAAACAACAGATTTTGCGGTAGCCGGCGCTACCCAAAACGCAGAAATAAAATATAAAACATTCATTACCTTGGACGAGCTTCTTTGTTGGCACTCCTATATGTCCCATAAACATCACAATTGGTTATTTTTCCCGTTATTAAATCCGTCATATGCATATACTATATTCCTGGCATGAGTAGCAGGACTTTGAAATGTTGCGTGATTTTTAACAAAAAGCTGCGAAAATTCGCATCATCCTGGGATGGTCTCTGCGCGCCTTAGTGTTGAGTTTGAGTTCTATAAAATTATCAAATGTGTAGAGATGTGTGAGGAGATGTGGTGTGTTGGGGGGGCTGTCTGTATAGCTGGGGAAGACGTTTTGGATATACAGTTGTAGGAGTGGGTATTGTGATGTTGGTTTGTATAATGTGGTAGATAGAAAGGTGAGTATGGTAAATGTATGCAGTACATGATATATATTTGTTTTTAATGGGGGGGGGGGGGGGGTTTAAATGAAATGAGATTGTTTAAGTAGAGAAAGACAAAAAGTCAGTCTCCTCTCCTCGGCTCTCGCTCTCGCTCTCTCTCTCTCCTGATCTTAGCCCGTTTTCTCTAATAGTTTCAATTAGACAAGGACCATACTACAAGGTCAGAGGCAGATCAACTCTCTTCTCAACCTCTTCCCACTGTAATAACTCTCAAGGAGATGTCAACATATTGGTTCCCACTACATAAATAAGGGCTTGGCAAGGTAAGACAGCTAAAACCAAGTCACAAAAGCTACTAAGATATAGATAACCCAATCCTCCGTGTTAGTGATCAGGACATTTACAGGTCTGTTCCTTTAGGACATTATATCGTTCTCTACGCCCAGGGGGGCACGCGCACGCAAGGCACACACACGAACGCACGCACACAAACCAACATCAAATCACCACAGCAACACTACTCTGGAACACTGCAACACTTAGATGAGACTCACAACACAACTACCGCACAGTTAGCATCTTTAGCCTATCTGAGCATTCTGTCCTTAAATCTATTAAAAACCTTAAAACTATGTTTTAAGTGAGAAGTAGACATTGGTCTGAAGCCAAAAAAATAAAGGAAATTCACATGAGCACCACAATGCCTAATCCACCCATGCTCTACCAAGGTTTTCCAGCACACAGCTTTGACCTACTATAGTAGCTATGTTGGTATTGTACTTCAAACTGTGTTTAGGCAGATTTCTTAGGGTTCAAACCTTCTCAAACAGCCTCATTCATACTCTTAGAGGAAGTGCTTCCACAATAATGTGATTTGTACCGCATACAAGGCCAAGTTGAATTCGCTGAGGGCATGTGAATCTCATATAGATCTCCCATAGGGGTCTGAGGACAATCAGGCAGCCTGGCGATAAAACAGACACAGATCTCATTCCCTTGCCCTATACATGGGGAAGGCAACATATGCTTCTCGCCAATAACTCTCACTAACACTCTTCACTCCCTGGCTTCCCTGGCTTCTTTCAAGGAGCTCAAAAGAGGAAATGAAAGAATAATGAAAAACGAAGTGATGCTTCGAATAATCGCATTCCTCTTCTTCTCTCCGTGCCATGTGGAAAAGAGTTTCTCCAGACAATTTGGGCACAGTGCGTGTAGAGGGTCGTTTGGACACAATGTTTGTCGTTTTCAATAATGTTTGTAGCAAGAAGGAGGAGGAGAATGGAGAAGATGGAGAAGCGGTTGCCAAAATGAAGGTGGCCTAAATTCACCACGGACACCTCGTTCTGATCCAGCGGGGGGTGTATTGGCAAGAACGTGTGTGTATGTTGTGAGACAGAGTGAGAGAGAGTCCCAGCTAGCACATAACGTTCTGAGAACCATATGTTTCTTAGAACTTGGTGACAGCGTGGTTGTCCTATAGTTTCTTTGTCATACCACCTTCCCACAACTTTAGGAGTGTTGGACCATTTATCGAACGGTCGCTGATTCTAATCCCCGAGTTGGCAAGGTGTAAAAATCTGCTGTTCTGCTCTTGAGCAAGGCAGGTAACTCCCAAGAACATGAAATTAAACTTTATTTGTCACATGCGCCAAATACGTGGTAGCTGTGAAGTGACTATGCATAGATAATAAACAGCGAGTGGCAGCAGTGTACAAAACACATTTTGGTCCTAGACTTGGCACTCCGGTACTGCTTTCCGTATGGTAGCAGTGAAAACAGTCTATGACTTGGGTGACTGGTGTCTTTGACAATGTTTTGGGGTTTCCTCTGACACCACCTAGTATACAGGTCCTGGGGCTGGAAACTTGGCCCTAGTGATGTACTGGGCCATAGGCCCTACCCTCTTATGGTCAGATACCAAGCAGTTACCATATCAGGAAGTGATGCAACCAATCAGGATGCTCTTGATTTCTTTATATTTTTTTTACCTTTATTTAACTAGACAAGTCAGTTAAGAACAAATTCTTATTTTCAATGACAGCCTAACCCAATGACAGTTAACCCAATGACTGCCTTGTTCAGGGGCAGAACGACAGACCTTGTCAGTTCAGGGATTTGATCTTGCAACCTTTCGGTTACTAGTCCAACACCCTAACCACTAGGCCACCTCATAGATGGGTCAAAGATGGGTCAGCTGTATAACTGCTGTAGAACTGCTCCCCGGGAAGTCGATTAAGGCAGCCCCTCGCACCTCTCTGAATCACAGGGGTTGGGTTAAAGCCGGAAGACATTTTGGTTGAATGCCTTCAGTTGTACATCTGACTAGGTATCCCCTTTTCTCTTTCCACTCACAGCCCCTGTCATCCCGTATACGGGTTGTAAATGGCAGATTCTGTCATTGATAAGCACCTAAATTGGAACTCAGTGGCTGTACAGTCAGAGCACAGATGCTCCACTTCACAGCTCTGTATGGGTTTTGACTGACAGCTGGTATAACTTTGAGCGCCGCCTGCGACCAGAAATTGCCCTCATCGCTCCCACTAATTGGGAAACGTTTGCACATTTGTTGTTGTCTGAGTGAGGGAGATGCTGTAAATTGAGAGGAGTTGATGTGTTCTGAAAGATGAGATGTTGAAGATTATAATAATAAATACAAGCAAACTACACAGCCCTGACTCTACACAGCCCTGACTGCACTTCACTTTTCCATATTTGTAAATATAATTTACAGTATCAATACTTCTGATCGCTGTGTTTGATTCACAGCTAGGATGACATGCATTATATCCTGGGGTGTCCTGGACATAATGAGCCTGTGTTTGCCACAGGTTAGTGTTTTACATCATGAATCTTGTTCTGGAGGCAGCTTTGCAGAATGCTCACCAGCTGGCACAGCCACAAAAATGTTTTGGTTTGTTTTTTACCTCCCTTTTCTCCACAATTGGTAGATACAGTCTTGTCCCATCGCTGCACCTCCCGTACGGACTCAGGAGAGGCAAAGGTTGAGAGCCGTGCATCTCCCGAAACACAACCCCACTGTTTCTTGACACAATGCATGCTTAACTCGTAAGCCAGCCATACCAACGTGTCAGAGAAAACACCCAACACCTGGCGACCGTGTCAGCGTGCATGCACCCGGCCCGCCACAGGAGTCGCTAGGGCACCATGGGACAAGGACAGCCCGGCCGGCTAAACCCTCCCCTAACCCAGACGACACTGGGCCAATTGTGCGTCTCCTGTTACACAACCCAGTATCGAACCAGGATCTGTAGTGATGCAGTGCCTTAGAATGCTGCGCCACTCAGGAGGCCCATAAAATCTGATTTTAAACCTTAACCTTAAATTAAGACCATATAGACAATTTAGATTTTGCTGCTGGCATATCTAAGGTGAATTCTGCCTCCAGGACAAGAATCGTGATAATTAACATCAACCGTCAACCTGCATGTTTATCGTATTGTGAATAGAATTAGCTGCAGCACACACACTTTGGAATGACTCCCATTCTATGCACACCAAAATTACAACCTGAATGTCTGAAGTGCCATTTGAAAGCCTAACTCCGTAAGATTGTATTTATAACTTAGCTAGTCATGTTGTCGATACAAGAAGCTTTCAAATGATGCCCACCTGACTCAGATTTATATTTATATCGGAAAATGTTTGGAATGCTTAAACAACAACAGCAGTTGTGTGATGGTGGGGACGCAGGGCTGTGCTCCAAACAAAAAACTACAAGGGTGCTCGCTTCCGTTCCTCAACGGCAAAGCTAGGAGAGCTAAAAAAAAGTTGAAGGCTTTTCCTGTAGTCATAAAAGTGCATTAAAATGACTTAGGAACTCTGCACACGTTGGAGAGATGTGTGGCCACTTAAAGACGCCAGTTAGACCTTTCACTCAAACGTCTTTAAAGATTGTATTTGGTTTTTCTTATCTTGCAACAACTCCAAAATGTCAATGAATATTCGTATTATGTTACTGAATGTATCTAGAGTATTTTCAGTGTCTGTGTTCAATTGCCCATCTTAATCTTTTCTTGTTATTGGCCAGTCTGAGATATGGCTTTTTCTTTGCAACTCTGCCTAGAAGGCCAGCATCCCGGAGTTGCCTCTTCACTGTTGACGTTGAGACTGGTGTTTTGCAGGTACTATTTATTGAAGCTGCCAGAAGAGGACTTGTGAGGCGTCTATTTCTCAAACTGGACACTTCTAATGTACTTGTAATCTTGCTCAATTGTGCACCGGGGCCTCCCACTCCTCTTTCTATTCTGGACAGAGCCAGTTTGCGCTGTTCTGTGACGTGATTAGTACACAGCATTGTAAGATATCTTCAGTTTCTTGGAAATGTATCTCATGGAATAGCCTTAATTTCTCAGAACAATAATAGACTGATGAGTTTCAGAAGAAAGTGATTTGTTTCTTGCCATTTTGAGCCTGTAATCGAATCCACAAATGCTGATGCTCCAGATACTCAACTAGTTTACTAAAGAAGGCCAGTTTTATTGCTTCTTTAGCTGTGCTAACATAATGGCCAAAGGGTTTTCTAATGATAAATTTGCTTTTTAAAATGATAAACTTGGATTAGCTAACACAACGTGCCATTAGAACATAGGAGTGATGGTTGCTGATAATGGGCCTCTGTTCACCTATGTAGATATTCCATACAAAAATCAACCGTTTCCAGCTACAATAGTCATTTACAACATTCACAATGTCTACACTGTATTTTACCTTTGTAACTACTATCTGTGCCCACCTCATTCATATCACATTATCAGAAATAAGCTAATTGTTTTTGATATAGGTCATTGGAATGATATCTATGGCCTCCGCACCTCCTGCACATAATGGGCGTGTGGGCATGTATTCCAACAGTTTCTAAAATTATATTTTTTACTGTTGCCTAGATTTGAACGTGAACACATGTGTATGCATATAATCCTTTATAATCATATGTACCTCTGGATTAAGTTATAATTGATTGTGCACAAAAGTGAATAGTTTTTTTTTCTCCATGCCAACCATGTGTGTAAGGAGAAATGTGTTTATTTTGGGAAGTGATGACTCAGTTTGTTTGACATGATGAAGATCCGTTCCGGATCGAAACATTGTCAATAAAGTGGTGAATTGGGAGCTTCAGTAGTGTTTTTGTTCTTTATTAGTATTCTTTGTTTGCCCAGCACCTACAGTTGAAGTCGGAAGTTTACATACACCTTAGCCAAATACATTTAAATTCAGTTTTTCACAATTCCTGACATTTAATCCTAGTAAGAATTCCCTGTTTTAGGTCAGTTAGGATCACCACATTATTTTAAAGAAAGTGAAATGTCAGGATAGTAGAGAGAATTATTTATTTCAGCTTTAATTTCTTTCATCACGTTCCCACTCAATTAGTATTTGGTAGCTGTCACGGCTGATGAAAGGAGAGGACCAAGGTGCAGCGTGGTGAGAATACATGTTCTTTAATTAAGAAAAGACACCGAACAAAACAATACACACTACAAAATAAAACCATGAAGCTTAGGGCTAAGTGCCATGAAGAAAGTCAACTTCCCACAAACACAGGTGGGAAAAAGGGTACCTAAAATCATAGAAACACAAAACATAGAAATGCCCACCCCAACTCACGCCCTGACCAAACCAAAATAGAGACCTAAAAAGTATCTCCAAGGTCAGGGCGTGACAGTAGCATTGCCTTTAAATGGTTTAACTTGGGTCAAACGTTTCGGGTAGCCTTCCACAAGCTTCCCACAATAAGTTGGGTGAATTTTGGCCCATTCCTCCTGACAGAGCTGGTGTAACTGAGTCAGGTTTGTAGGTCTCCTCGCTCGCACACGCTTTTTCAGTTCTGCCCACACATTTTCTATCGGATTGAGGTAAGAGACTTGTGATGGTCACTCCAATACCTTGACTTTGTTGTCCTCGAGCGATTTTGCCACAACTTTAGAAGTATGCTTGATGTCATTGTCCATTTGGAAGACCCATTTGCGACCAAGCTTTAACTTCCTGACTGATGTCTTGAGATGTTGCTTCAATACACAATACACCAACATAATTTCCCTACCTCATGATGCAATCTATTTTGTGAAGTGCACCAGTCCCTCCTGCAGCAAAGCACCCCCACAACATGATGCTGCCACCCCCGTGCTTCACGGTTGGGATGGTGTTCTTCGGCTTGCAAGCCTCCCTCTTTTTCCTTCAAACATTACGATGGTCATTATGGCCAAACAGTTCTATTTTTCTGTCATCAGACCAAAGTACATTTCTCCAAAAAGTACAATCTTTGTCCCCATGTGCAGTTGCAAACCATAGTCTGGCTTTTTTTATGGCGGGTTTGGAGCAGTGGCTTCTTCCTTGCTGAGCGGCCTTTCAGGTTATGTCCATATAGGACACGTTTTACTGTGGCTATAGATACTTTTGTACCTGTTTCCTCCAGCATCTTCACAAGGTCCTTTGCTGTTGCTCTGGGATTGATTTTTCACTTTTCGCACCAAAGTACGCTCATCTCTAGGAGACAGAACGCATCTCCTTCCTGAGCGGTATGATGGCTGTGTGATCCCATGGTGTTTATACTTGTGTACTATTGTTTGTACAGATGAACGTGGTACATTCAGACGTTTGGAAATTGCTCACAAGGATGCACCAGACTTGTGGAGGTCTACAATTTTTTTTCTGAGGTCTTGGCTGATTTCTTTTGATTTTCCCATGACTCAAATGATGTCAATTAGCCTATCAGAAGCTTCTAAAGCCATGACCTCATTTTCTGGAATTTTCCAAGTTGTTTAAAGGCACAGTCAACTTAGTGTATGTAAACTTCTGACCCACTGGAATTGGGATACAGTTAATTATAAGTTAAATAATCTGTCTGTAAACAGTTGTTGGAAAAATTACTTGTCATGCACAAAGTAGATGTCCTAACCGACTTGCCAAAACTATAGTTTGTCAAGAAATTTGTGGAGTTTTTCAAAAACAAGTTTTAATTACTCCAACATAAGTGTACGCATACTTCCGACTTCAACTGTATATTTTTAAGGATATGTGTAAGACCACAAACTTTTTTAATTTCAGTACTTCAGCAAAACCTTTCCTACAGGTTTCCTCAAGGTTCTATATAAAGTCATGTTCTCAAGTTGTTTCAAGAACATTAAGAAACAATGTTCTTCTGAGTGAATTTCAGTACTTCAGCATAACGTTTTCTACAGGTTTCCTCGTGGTTTTATTTAAAGTCAGGTTCTCAAATTGATCTTAAAACTTTTGGAAAACTTCCCATAAAAAACAGAAAACTCTAGAACATTCACAGAAAGTTTTAAGAATGTTATTTCAAAACAAATATTCCATTCTCAGAATGTGAATAAATGTTCCATAGAAAACACAGTAAAACTTTAGTAATGTTCAGAAAACGTCCTATGAATGTTATTTAAAAACATATACATTCCGTTCTTAGCAAGAACAAAACTCTCTATCCTCTACCTTGTTAAGTGTGTTCAAGTGTGTTGACCGCACCCACAAATTGGCCACACCTGAGTGATTGTTTCCTTTAAAATGGGGTCTGTTTGAATAGCTTTGCATTTGTAAAAAAAAAACCTGGCCTGCTAGCTTCATGCTGGTGGTGCAGTGGATGAATTCCATGGGTAGAGAACAGAAGATTGTAGGTTTGAATCTTACTCACGCTGTGTCACAATAAAAAAGAAATGCATGATTAATGAAATTCATTTCTATGTGTCCTATCTGTGCTTGGAGTTTAAAAAATGTTAACCCAAAACAAGCTAGCAGTGGTATTAAAAGTCTGATTCAAACATTCAGTGAAAGTTTTAAGGAAGTCATTGAAAAACCTCCAATTTAGCCATAATTTCCATTCTCAGAGCGTTAACAAAACCCCCCAGGAAAAAGAAAAAGGAACCAGAATAAAACCTTCTCAGAATATCCTTGCAACCTTAAAATAAATGTTCCCAGAACAGGCAAGGGTTCACTTCTGTTCTCAGAAAGTAAAAAAAATAAATGTTCCCAGAGCAGGCAAGGGTTCACTTCTGTTCTCAGAAAGTAAAACAAATAAATGTTCCCAGAGCAGGCAAGGGTTCACTTCTGTTCTCAGAAAGTTAAAAAAAATAAACGTTCCCAGAACAGGCAAGGGTTCACTTCTGTTCTCAGAAAGTTAAAAAAACGTTTCCTTTTACCGGTCAGGAAATGTACGCTTTGTTCCCACTTCAAAAATAACCAAATGTGCTGGGCAGCGTATGTTGGTGTGCCCTTAAAGAGAAACTGAAGGCAATAAACAACTTCTCTGATGGAAAATGGCCATTTCGGCTTCGATATTAGTCAAAAACCTTTATTGTAGTGTCAGAATTTACTACAAAGTGTTAGTAGGATCATTTTGATCATAAATTCAATCCCATCCAAAATAGAGTTTTGACTTAATTGAGGGTTGGGTTTTGATTTAGAGAATGATCACTTGCCCGCTAACACTAGATACATAGCGGTGGTGATTTGAAACAGTGAGACAGATTGCCCACCAGTGCAGCGGCTCAGACTTTGTTTACATAACGCAACACTTGAAAAATATTGCAAGAAACACCTTAGCTAGATGTAAAATTCAGTGACTAAAACCTCCTCTGCAAAAACGTGGAAATGTATTACAGATTTCTTGTGTTAGATTCATTCAGACTATTTTGAGGAAGTGATACTGTCTTTGTTCCTATGGTGACTCATTGGGAACAAGCATCAGTAGCTGCCACATTGAACCACAACCCATAGATTGAAATTGTATTTGTCTTAATGAGCAACAGAGAAAACACGTGAGAAGTTGATGTGCTCAGTCGCTCTTTAAATGTGTTTTTGCATGTAAAGTATATGTGTGTGTGTGGGATGATTATGGATAATCATGAATTTGTGAATAATGATGAGGGAGAACATTACAGAGGCATAAATATCATACCCACCCAAAAAATGCTAACCTCCACATTTATTGGTAATGGTGAGAGGTTAGCATGTCTTGCAGGTATGATATTTTTTTCATCACGATTAGTTCATGATAATCCGTAGAGTCACAACCTTGATGTAGTTATTGCGTGCTAGGAATATGGGACCAAATACTAAACTTTTGACTACTTAAGAAATGTGTCCAAATACTTATGACACCTTATGACACCAAGACACATAAAGCAATTTCATTTCTAAAAGGTAAAACAACATGTGGAGGACAAAATATGTTCTTGCCAATAACACTCACTAACACTCCTCACTCCTTGGCTTCGCTGGCTTCTTTCAAGGAGGAAATTATAGAACGTTGAAAAACAAAGTGATGCTTTGAATAATCGCATCAATTTTCCTCTCTCCGTGCCGCGTGGAAAATAGGTTCTCCAGGCAATTTGGGCACAGCCTGTTTAGAGGGTGGAGTTGATTAGACAAAAATAATGTATTTGTTGTTTTCAATAATGTTCTTGTTTGTAGCAAGAGGGAGAGAAAGGACAAGATGGAGAAGCGGTTGACAAAAGGGAGAGGGATCCAGTTCTGATCCAGAGGGATCCAGTTCTGATCCAGAGGGATCCAGTTCTGATCCAGAGGGATCCAGTTCTGATCCAGAGGGGGCTGTGTTGGCAAGTACGTGTGTGTGTGTGTGTGTGTGTGTGTGTGTGTGTGTGTGTGTGTGTGTGTGTGTGTGTATGTGTGTGTGTGTGTGTGTGTGTGTGTGTGTGTGTGTGTGTGTGTGTGTATAGAGAGAGAGAGAGAGAATAGTGTGTGAAAATAGTGTGTGTTCGGTCAAGTGCAGCAAAGAAAGATCTAGTAAAGCTGCAGCTGGCTCAAAACAGAGCAGGACCTCTTTCCCTTAAATGCACATACATACACACACATACATACACACATACAGTGCGTTCAGAAATTTTTCAGACCCCTTCCCTTGATCCATAGTTTGTTACGTTACAGCCTAGTTCTAAATATATTAAATAAATAAAAAATCCTCATTAAATTATACACAATACCCCATAATGAGAAAGTTAAAACAGGTTTTTAGAAAAGTTTGCGAATCTATACATTTAAAAAAAAATATGTACATACAGTTGTAGTCGGAAGATTACATACACCTTAGCCAAATACATTTAAATTCAGTTTTTCATAATTCCTGACATTTAACCCTAGTAAACATTCCCTGTCTTAGGTCAATTAGGATCACCACTTTATTTTAAGAATGTGAAATGTCCAAATAATAGTAGCGAGAATAATATATTTCAGCTTTTATTTCTTCACCACATTCCCCAATTTTTGTCTGAGGTCCTTGCGGATTTCTTTTTGTTTTCCCATGACATCAAGCAAAAATGCAGTTTGAGTTTGAAGGTCGGCCTTGAAATGCATCCACACGTACACCTCCAATTGACTCAAATGATGCCAATTAGCTTATCAGAAGCTTCTAAAGCCATGAGGTCATTTTCTGTAATTTTCCAAGCTTTTTAAAGGCACAGTCCTCTTAGTGTATGTAAACTTCTGACCCACTGGAATTGGGATACAGTGAATTATAAGTGAAAATATCTGTCTGTAAACAATTGTTGGAAAAATTACTTCGACTTGCCAAAACTATAGTTTTTTAACAATAAATTTGTGGAGTGTTTGAAAAATGAGTTTTATGACTCCAACCTAAGTGTATGTAAACTTCCGACTTCAACTGTAAGAATTCAGACCCTTTGCTATGAGACTCGAAATTGAGCTAAGGTGCATCCTTTATCTATTGATTATCCTTGAGATGTTTATACAACTTGACTGGAGTCCACCTCTGGTAAATTCAAATGATTGGACATGATTTGGAAAGGCACACACCTGTCTATATAAGGTCCCACAGTTGATAGAGCATGTCAGAGCAAAAACCAACCCACGAGGTTGAAGGAATTGTCCGTAGAGCTCCGAGACAGGATTGTGTCGAGACAAAGTCCTGGGGAAGGGTACCAAAACATTTCTGGAGCATTGAAGGTCCCCATGAACACAGTGGCCTCAATCACTCTTAAGTGGGAGAAGTTTGGAAGCACCAAGACTCTTTCTAGATCTGGCCGCCAGGCCAAACTGAGCAATCGGGGGAGAAGGGCCATGGTCAGGGAGGTAACCAAAAACCCGAATATCACTCTGACAGAGTCCAGCGTTCCTCTGTGGAGATGGGAGAACCTTTCAGAAGGACAACCATCTCTGCAGTACTCCACCAATCAGGCATTTATGGTAGAGTGGCCAGACAGAAGCCACTCCTCAGTAAAAGGTACATGACAGCCCTCTTGAAGTTTGCCAAAAGGCATCCAAAGACTCTCAGACCATGAGAAACAAGATTCTCTGGTCTGATGAAACCAAGATTGAACACTTTGGCTTGAATGCCAACTGTCGCGTCTGGAGGAAACCTGATCCCATCCCTATAGTGAAGCATGGTGGTAGCATCATCATGCTGTGGGGATGTTTTTCAGTGGCAGGAACTGTGAGACCAGTCAGGATTGAGGGAAAGATAAATGGAGCAAAGTACAAAGAGATCCTTGATTAAAAACCTTCTCCAGAGTGCTCAGGACCTCAGCCTGGGGTGAAGGATCACCTTCCAACAAGACAACAACCCTAAGCACACAGCCATCACAATGAAGGAGTGGCTTCTGGACAAGTCTCTAAATGTCCTTGAGTGAGAGGATCTTCAGAGACAAATGGAACAAACTCCCCAAATACAGGTGTGCCAAGTTTCTAGTGTCATAAAAAAAATACCCAAGAAGACTCGAGGCTGTAAACACTGCCAAAGGTGCTTCAACAAAGTACTGAGTTAAGGATCTGAATACTCATGTGATATTTCATTACATTTTCAAACATACAGTGGGGATAATGAGTATTTGATACTGTCGATTTTGTAGGTTTTCCTACTTACAAAGCATGTAGATGTCTGTAATTTTTTATCATAGGTACACTTCAACTGTGAGAGACGGAATCTAAAACAAAAATCCAGAAAATCACATTGTATAATTTTTAAGTAATTAATTTGCATTTTATTGCATGACATAAGTATTTGATACATCAGAAAAGCAGAACTTAATATTTGGTACAGAAACCTTTGGTTGCAATTACAGAGATCATATGTTTCCTGTAGTTCTTGACCAGGTTTGCACACACTGCAGCAGGGATTTTGGCCCACTACTCCATACAGACCTTCTCCAGATCCTTCAGGTTTCGGGGCTGTCGCTGGGCAATACGGACTTTCAGCTCCCGCCAAAGATTTTCTATTGGGTCGGGTCTGGAGACTGGGTAGGCCACTCCAGGACCTTGAGATGCTTCTTACTGAGCCACTCTTTAGTTGCCCTGGCTGTGTGTTTCGGGTCGTTGTCATGCTGGAAGACCCAGCAATGACCCATCTTCAATGCTCTTACTGAGGGAAGGAGGTTGTTGGCCAAGATCTCGCAATACATGGCCCCATCCATCCTCCCCTCAATATGGTGCAGTCGTCCTGTCCCCTTTGCAGAAAAGTATCCCCAAAGAATGATGTCTCCACCTCAATGCTTCACGGTTGGGATGGTGTTCTTGGGGTTGTACTCATCCTTCTTCTTCCTCCAAACACGGCGAGTGGAGTTCAGACTAAAAGCTCTATTTTTGACTCATCAGACCACATGACCTTCTCCCATTCCTCCTCTGGACCATCCAGATGGTCATTGGCAAACTTCAGATGGGCCTGGACATGCGCTGGCTTGAGCAGGGGGACCTTGCGTACGCTGCAGGATTTTAATCCACGACGGCGTAGTGTGATACTAATGGTTTTCTTTGAGACTGTGGTCCCAGCTCTCTTCAGGTCATTGTCCAGGTCCTGCGTGTAGTTCTGGGCTGATCCCTCACCTTCCTCATGATTATTGATGCCCCACGAGGTGAGATCTTGCATGGAGCCCTAGACCGAGTGTGATTGACCATCATCTTGAACTTCTTCCATTTTCTAATAATTGCGCCAACAGTTGTTGCCTTCTCACCAAGCTGCTTGCCTATTGTCCTGTAGCCCATCCCAGCCTTGTGCAGGTCTACAATTTAACCCTGATGTCCTTACACAGCTCTCTGGTCTTGGCCATTGTGGAGAGGTTGGAGTCTGTTTGAGTGTGTGGACAGGTGTTTTTTATACAGGTAACGAGTTCAAACAGGTGCAGTTAATAAAGGTAATGAGTGGAGAACAGGATGGCTTCTTAAAGAAAAACTAACAGGTCTGTGAGAGCCGGAATTCTTACTGGTTGGTAAGTGATCAAATACTTATGTCATGCAATAAAATGCAAATTAATTACTTAAATCATACAATGTGATTTTCTGGATTTTTGTTTTAGATTCCGTCTCTCACAGTTGAAGTTTACCTATGATAAAAATTACAGACCTCTACATGCTTCGTAAGTAGGAAAACCTGCAAAATCGGCAGTGTATCAAATACTTGTTCTCCCCACTGTATCTAAAAACCTGTTTTTCTTTTTCATTTTCACTGTGTGTACATTGACGAGGGAAACAATACGATTTAGTCCATTTTAGAATAAGTATGTCACGTTACAAAACGTGGACAAAGTCAGTGGCTCTGAATACTTTCCAAATACACTGTAAATAAATAACATCAACAACATGCATGCCAGTATTTCCTGGTTCAGGCTTAACGAGAGAGTTACCGCTTCTCTCCTAGTTTTTAGGAGAAATATTACTGTGATGAAAATTCCAGACTGCCTACATAATCAAATAACATTCAGTTCAGACACCTATGCATACCCCACAAGACATGGCACCAGGGGTCTCTTCAGACACCCATACATACCCCACAAGACATGGCACCAGGGGTCTCTTCACAGTCCCCAAATCCAAAACGTATTCACAGCAACTCACAGTATTATACAGAGCCATGATCGCATGGAAAACCCTTCCATCTACAATTACTGAAGCAAACAGCCAAATGACCTTTAAAAACTGCGCTAAACAACAACTAATGGAACAGTGGGGACTGTGAGGGGACACACACACACACACACAAACACACAGACAGACACAGACTCACACACAGACACAATTACACACATTGTTTAGTGTTATATTGTTTGTACATTTTTTGTTGTATTGTTTGTGTATCGTATTTTAAATGTGTGTGACCGCCCTCATCTATCAGTTTATCAGTGTTGTGTTACCTGTCATGTTTTGTGTTTCTTTGTGGACACTAGGAAGAGTAGCTGCTGCTTCTGTAAAAAAAAGCTATTGTGGAACCACATAAACAAATAAAACCCTCTTAGTTTGACAGGCTAAATCTTCAGTATTAATCCCTGGAGAGGGCCTAGTGTAGTGGGGCCATAGCCCAGTCTCTTAAAAGACTGTGCCCTTAGGGTTCTGAGATCCAGGAAGTGTCCCACAACCTTCTATGATCCTGGCAATGAGCCGGGAAGATGCTGTGCCACCAAGATTCTGTACCCGGCTCCAAAGCTCTGCAGTGTTGGTGATAAGATGAAGCGCCCATCGCTCTCTGAGTCAGCCCCATCGCTCCCTGTGTCAGCCCCATCGCTTCCTGTGTCAGCCCCATCGCTCCCTGTGTCAGCCCCATCGCTCCCTGTGTCAGCCCCATCGCTCCCTGAGTCAGCCCCATCGCTCCCTGAGTCAGCCCCATCGCTCCCTGTGTCAGCCCCATCGCTCCCTGTGTCAGCCCCATTGCTCCCTGAGTCAGCCCCATCGCTCCCTGAGTCAGCCCCATCGCTCCCTGAGTCAGCCCCATCGCTCCATGAGTCAGCCCCATCGCTCCCTGAGTCAGCCCCATCGCTCCCTGAGTCAGCCCCATCGCTCCCTGAGTCAGCCCCATCGCTCCCTGAGTCAGCCCCATCGCTCCCTGAGTCAGCCCCATCACTCCCTGAGTCAGCCCCATCGCTTCCTGTGTCAGCCCCATCGCTCTCTGCTGAATGTTAATTTTTATGTAACAGCAGAGCGACTACATCGCCACACTTCTGTCTTTCACAGGGAAAAGCCTCTTTTGTTTTCCCCTCCTGAAAACAAGCATCAGTGAGTGATATGAAGGGAGATAAGGGGAGCGGAGAGAGAAATGGAGGGGGAGAGTTTGTGAGAGCGAGCAGAGAGAGAGGGAGGGAAAGGAAAAGAGAAGGGGGAGAGTTTGTGAGAGCGAGCAGAGAGGGAGGGAAGGGAAGAGAGAAGGGGGAGAGTTTGTGAGAGCGAGCAGAGAGAGGGAGGGAAAGGAAGAGAGAAGGGGAGAGTGTGAGAGTGAGTAGAGAGAGAGAGAGGGAGGGAGGGAAAGGAAGAGAGAAGGGGGAGAATTTGTGAGAGCGAGCAGAGAGAGGGGGAGGGAAAGGAAGAGAGAAGGGGGAGAGTTTGTGAGAGCAAGCAGAGAGAGAGGGAGGGAAAGGAAGAGAGAAGGGGGGAGTTTGTGAGAGTGAGAAGAGAGAGAGAGAGGGAGGGAAAGGAAGAGAGAAGGGGGAGAGTTTGTGAGAGCGAGCAGAGCGAGAGGGAGGGAAAGGAAGGGAGAAGGGGGAGAGTGTGAGAGTGAGCAGAGAGAGAGAGAGGGAGGAATGAAGAGAGAATGGGGAGAGTGTGAGAGTGAGCAGAGAGAGGGAAGGAAAGGAAGGGAGAAGGGGGAGAGTGTGAGAGTGAGCAGAGAGAGGGAAGGAAAGGAAGGGAGAAGGGGGAGAGTGTGAGAGTGAGCAGAGAGAGAGAGGGAAGGAAATGAAGAGAGAAGGGGGAGAGTGTGAGAGTGAGCAGAGAGAGGGAAGGAAAGGAAGGGAGAAGGGGGAGAGTGTGAGAGTGAGCAGAGAGAGGGAAGGAAAGGAAGGGAGAAGGGGGAGAGTGTGAGAGTGAGCAGAGAGAGGGAAGGAAAGGAAGAGAGAAGGGGGAGAGTGAGAGTGAGCAGAGAGAGGGAAGGAAAGGAATGGAGAAGGGGGAGAGTGTGAGAGTGAGCAGAGAGAGAGAGGGAAGGAAAGGAAGAGAGAAGGGGGAGAGTGTGAGAGTGAGCAGAGAGAGGGAAGGAAAGGAAGGGAGAAGGGGGAGAGTGTAGCGACACAGATGATAATAGGCTAGGGAAAAGCTGAGGCTGTTTGTGTACAGCACAGGACACTGTTAAAACTCACTGACAGGTTGAATGCTCCTGTTGTTTTTAAACAGACACTTTTTTTATAACGCTCCACCAAAAATATTTTTATGACTACATCATCACTTTAGAAGTGCTCCAGGGACTATCTCTAGGAAGCATACTATTAAACCTGGGGCTAAGCCCTGAATTCCCAGTGAGCTGACACTTCAGGTAGAAGTAGACTGTACAAACAGTTCTGGGAAACACAAATCTGACCTTAAATCAGTATGTAGGGTAGTTAACACCACTGAGGACTGCTATGTGTCATTCTGCCTCATGGACATGTAGGCATCGCTGATTCTCTAGACAGCCTAATTAGTGTCGATCAGGTCAGGATGCAAAACCCCCATGGGGTTGGTAAGGTTCTGTGTTATTATGCTCTGGCTCTTTGCTGGTAAGATTCTACGTAAATATGCCCTGGGTCTGGCCAGGATGTCATCAACTGGCAGTGAAGGAGCTTCTCTCTCAGGGATGTTGTACTTAGATGCATTTGTTCTTCAATGTATTAAGAACTGATTTGGGGTCAGATGTTTTGATCCTTTTCACCCAATATGTTCCAATACATTGAAGAACAAATGCATCTAAGTACAACATCCCTGAAAGACAAGCTCCTTCACTGACAGTTGATGACATCCTGGCAGGACCCAGGGAATATTAACAAAGAACCTTACCAGCCAAGACCCAGAGCATATTAACATAGAACCTTACCAGCCAAGACCCAGAGCATATTAACATAGAACCTTGCCAGCCAAGACCCAGAGCATATTAACATAGAACCTTACCAGCCAAGACCCAGAGCATATTTACATAGAACCTTATCAACCAAGACCCAGGGAATATTAACACATAACCTTACCAGCCAAGACCCAGAACATTAGAGTGCAGCTACAGTACAATACAGTGCAGCTACAGTACAATACAGTGCAGCTACAGAACAATACACTGCAGCTACAGTACAATACAGTGCAGCTAAAGTACAGTACAGTTACAGAACAATACAGTACAGTTACAGTAAAGCTACAGTACAGTTACAGAACAATACAGTACAGCAAAGCTACAGTACAGTTACAGAACAATACAGTACAGTTACAGAACAATACAGTACAGTTACAGTAAAGCTACAGTACAGTTACAGAACAATACAGTACAATTACAGAACAATACAGTGCAGCTACAGTAAAGCTACAGTACAGTTACAGAAAAATACGGTACAGTTACAGAACAATACAGTGCAGCTAAAGTACAGCTACAGTACAGTTACAGAACAATACAGTACAGTTACAGAACAATACAGTACAGTTACAGAAAAATACAGTACAGTTAGAGAACAATACAGTGCAGCTACAGAACAATACAGTACAGTTACAGTACAATACAGTGCAGCTACAGTAAAGCTACAGTACAGTTACAGAACAATACAGTACAGTTACAGAACAATACAGTGCAGCTACAGTACAGCTACAGTACAGTTACAGAACAAAACAGTACAGTTACAGAACAATACAGTGCAGCTACAGTAAAGCTACAGTACAGTTACAGAACAATACAGTGCAGCTACAGTAAAGCTGCAGTACAGTTACAGAACAATACAGTGCAGCTACAGTACAATACAGTGCAGCTACAGTAAAGCTACAGTACAGTACAGTACAGCTACAGTACAATATCGTGCAGCTACAGTACAATACAGTGCAGCTACAGTACAGCTACAGTACAATTCAGTGCAGCTACAGTACAATACAGTGCAGCTACAGTACAATACAGTGCAGCTATAGTACAATACAGTACAGCTACAGTACAATATAGTACAGTTACAGTACAGCTACAGTACAATACAGTGCAGCTACAGTACAATACAGTGCAGCTACAGTACAATACAGTGCAGCTACAGTACAATACACTGCAGCTACAGTACGATACAGTGCAGCTACAGTACAATACAGTGCAGCTACAGTACAAAACTGTACAGCTACAGTACAGTGCAGCTACAGTACAGCTACAGTACAGGTACAGTACAGGTACAGTATAGCTACAGTGCAGCTACAGTACAATACAGTGCAGCTACAGAACAATACAGTACAATTACAGAACAATACAGTGCAGCTACAGAACAATACAGTGCAGCTACAGTAAAGCTGCAGTACAGTTACAGAACAATACAGTGCAGCTACAGTACAATACCGTGCAGCTACAGTAAAGCTACAGTACAGTGCAGCTACAGGAAAGCTACAGTACAGTACAGTACAGCTACAGTACAATATCGTGCAGCTACAGTACAATACAGTGCAGCTACAGTACAGCTACAGTACAATTCAGTGCAGCTACAGTACAATACAGTGCAGCTACAGTACAATACAGTGCAGCTATAGTACAATACAGTACAGCTACAGTACAATACAGTGCAGCTACAGTACAATACAGTACAGTTACAGTACAGCTACAGTACAATACACTGCAGCTACAGTACAATACAGTGCAGCTACAGTACAATACAGTGCAGATAGAGTACAATACAGTGCAGCTACAGTACAATACACTGCAGCTACAGTACGATACAGTGCAGCTACAGTACAATACAGTTCAGCTACAGTACAAAACTGTACAGCTACAGTACAGTGCAGCTACAGTACAGCTACAGTACAGGTACAGTACAGGTACAGTATAGCTACAGTGCAGCTACAGAACAATACAGTGCAGCTACAGTAAAGCTGCAGTACAGTTACAGAACAATACAGTGCAGCTACAGTACAATACAGTGCAGCTACAGTAAAGCTACAGTACAGTGCAGCTACAGTAAAGCTACAGTACAGTACAGTACAGCTACAGTACAATATCGTGCAGCTACAGTACAATACAGTGCAGCTACAGTACAGCTACAGTACAATTCAGTGCAGCTACAGTACAATACAGTGCAGCTACAGTACAATACAGTGCAGCTATAGTACAATACAGTACAGCTACAGTACAATATTGTACAGTTACAGTACAGCTACAGTACAATACAGTGCAGCTACAGTACAATACAGTGCAGCTACAGTACAATACAGTGCAGCTACAGTACAATACAGTACAGTTACAGTACAGCTACAGTACAATACACTGCAGCTACAGTACAATACAGTGCAGCTACAGTACAATACAGTGCAGCTAGAGTACAATACAGTGCAGCTACAGTACAATACAGTACAGTTACAGTACAGTTACAGTACAATACAGTGCAGCTACAGTACAATACAGTGCAGCTACAGTACAATACACTGCAGCTACAGTACGATACAGTGCAGCTACAGTACAATACAGTGCAGCTACAGTACAAAACTGTACAGCTACAGTACAGCTACAGTACAGGTACAGTACATGTACAGTATAGCTACAGTGCAGCTACAGTACAGATACAGTGCCTTGCGAAAGTATTTGGCCCCCTTGAACTTTGCGACCTTTTGCCACATTTCAGGCTTCAAACATAAAGATATAAAACTGTATTTTTTTGTGAAGAATCAACAACAAGTGGGACACAATCATGAAGTGGAACGACATTTATTGGATATTTCAAACTTTTTTAACAAATCAAAAACTGAAAAATTGGGCGTGCAAAATTATTCAGCCCCCTTAAGTTAATACTTTGTAGCGCCACCTTTTGCTGCGATTACAGCTGTAAGTCGCTTGGGGTATGTCTCTATCAGTTTTGCACATCGAGAGACTGACATTTTTTTCCCATCCCTCCTTGCAAAACAGCTCGAGCTCAGTGAGGTTGGATGGAGAGCATTTGTGAACAGCAGTTTTCAGTTCTTTCCACAGATTCTCGATTGGATTCAGGTCTGGACTTTGACTTGGCCATTCTAACACCTGGATATGTTTATTTTTGAACCATTCCATTGTAGATTTTGCTTTATGTTTTGGATCATTGTCTTGTTGGAAGACAAATCTCCGTCCCAGTCTCAGGTCTTTTGCAGACTCCATCAGGTTTTCTTCCAGAATGGTCCTATATTTGGCTCCATCCATCTTCCCATCAATTTTAACCATCTTCCCTGTCCCTGCTGAAGAAAAGCAGGCCCAAACCATGATGCTGCCACCACCATGTTTGACAGTGGGCATGGTGTGTTCAGGGTGATGAGCTGTGTTGCTTTTACGCCAAACATAACGTTTTGCATTGTTGCCAAAAAGTTCAGTTTTGGTTTCATCTGACCAGAGCACCTTCTTCCACATGTTTGGTGTGTCTCCCAGGTGGCTTGTGGCAAACTTTAAACAACACTTTTTATGGATATCTTTAAGAAATGGCTTTCTTCTTGCCACTCTTCCATAAAGGCCAGATTTGTGCAATATACGACTGATTGTTGTCCTATGGACAGAGTCTCCCACCTAAGCTGTAGATCTCTGCAGTTCATCCAGAGTGATCATGGGCATCTTGGCTGCATCTCTGATCAGTCTTCTCCTTGTATGAGCTGAAAGTTTAGAGGGACGGCCAGGTCTTTGTAGATTTGCAGTGGTCTGATACTCCTTCCATTTCAATATTATCGCTTGCACAGTGCTCCTTGGGATGTTTAAAGCTTGGGAAATCTTTTTGTATCCAAATCCGGCTTTAAACTTCTTCACAACAGTATCTCGGACCTGCCTGGTGTGTTCCTTGTTCTTCATGATGCTCTCTGCGCTTTTAACGGACCTCTGAGACTGTCACAGTGCAGGTGCATTTATACGGAGACTTGATTACACACAGGTGGATTGTATTTATCATCATTAGTCATTTAGGTCAACATTGGATCATTCAGAGATCCTCACTGAACTTCTGGAGAGAGTTTGCTGCACTGAAAGTAAAGGGGCTGAATAATTTTGCACGCCCAATTTTTCAGTTTTTGATTTGTTAAAAAAGTTTGAAATATCCAATAAATGTCATTCCACTTCATGATTGTGTCCCACTTGTTGTTGATTCTTCACAAAAAAATACAGTTTTATATCTTTATGTTTGAAGCCTGAAATGTGGCAAAAGGTCGCAAAGTTCAAGGGGGCCGAATACTTTCGCAAGGCACTGCATAGTACAGCTACAGTACAGATATAGTACAGCTACATTACAGGTACAGTATAGCTACAGTACAGATATAGTACAGCTACAGTACAGGTACAGTATAGCTACAGTACAGATATAGTACATCTACAGTACAGCTACAGTACCGTACAGATATAGTACAGCTACAGTACAGGTACAGTATAGCTACAGTACAGATATAGTACAGCTACAGTACAGGTACAGTATAGCTACAGTACAGATATAGTACAGCTACAGTACAGGTACAGTAGAGCTACAGTACAGTACAGATATAGTACAGCTACAGTACAGCTACAGTACAGTACAGATATAGTACAGCTACAGTACAGGTACAGTAGAGTTATAGTACAATACAGTACAGCTACAGAACAGCTACAGTTACAGTACAAAACAGTGCAGCTACAGTACAACTACAACTACAGTTACAGTACAGCTACTCTGGCCTCAATCGGTCAGCTACTCCTTCACCGAGGTGGGGGTCAAAGTCACAGGGAGGGAGAGAGATATATGTAGGGAGAGAAAAACAATTCAAACATGCACTCCAGAATCCCTGCACTCTACTTCCTGTCACTTCACAAGCTACCCACAGTCTTTATAGGGATCCTTTAAGGCTCACACTCTCTCTGTGTTATGAAAGGATAAAGAGAGAGAGAGAGAGAGAGAGAGAGAGAGAGAGAGAGAGAAAGAGAGAGAGAAAATGAATCAGAAAGAGAGGGGGAGAGAGAGAGAGAAGGGGAGAGAGAGGGTCAGGGAAGCAGAAAGAGACAGAGTAGAGGCTGTTATGACTGGCCTCTGGAGGGTACTTCTTGGATATCGCTCCTGCTTAGCTCTGGGGGATTGAGTCCAAGTCAACCACAAAACATGATTGTCTCGGGTTTTAGTGTGACAAGGCAAGCTTAGGTCACACTCTTCATATACCCCTGCCTTGCACGTGAGAAACAAACAGGACAGTACAATTACATGGAGTATAGCTACACACTTAATACATTAGGTGTTATTTTTCTGTGGTTATATTCTGAGCTCTGTAAAATATTTACAGGAGCATATGGAAAAATAATTGGCCCAGAAACGCTTCCCTAAAATGTAAATGTGGTATATAACTGTAGAAACGTATATAATAATTCTGAAGTTAAGTGTTTGGAGTGGATTCTTGCTGGTTGTTGTTTCATACCCAGGCCTGTCCAATAAAATATTAAAAAAACACACTCGCTGCTGTGTCGGTATATTTATTTCCTGAGCAAAAATATAAACGCAACATGTAAAAGTGTTGGTCCCATGTTTCATAAGCTGAAATAAAAGATCCCAGAAATGTTCCATACGCACAAAAAGCTTATTTCTCTAAAATTTTGTGCACAAATTTGTTTTACATCCCTGTTAGTGAGCATTTCTCCTTTGCCAAGATAATCCATCCACCTGACAGGTGTGGCATATCCTGAAGCTGATTAAACAGCATGATCATTACACAGGTGCACTTTGTGCTGGGACAATTAAAGGCCACTCTAAAATGTGCTGTTTTGTCACACAACACAATGCTACAGATGTCTCAAGATTTGAGGGAGTGTGGAATTGGCATGCTGATAGCAGGAATGTCCAACAGAGATGTTGCCAGAGATTTTAATGTTAATTTCTCTACCACAATTCGCCTCCAACGTCATTTTAGAAAATTTGGCAGTGCGTCCAACCAGTCTCACAACCACAGACCACATGTAACCATGCCAGCACAGGACCTCCACATCTGGCTTCTTCACCTGAGGGATCATCTGAGACCAGCCGCCCGGACAGCTGATGAACCTGAGGGATCATCTGAGACCAGCCGCCCGGACAGCTGATGAACCTGAGGGATCATCTGAGACCAGCCGCCCGGACAGCTGATGAACCTGAGGAGTTTTTCTAGCTGTAATAGAGCTCTTTTGTGGATAAAAACTCATTCTGATTGGCTGGGCCTGGCTCCCCAGTGGGTGGGCCTATGCCACATTTAGTGGCTGTGCCCCTGCCCAGTCATATTAAATCCATAGTTTAAAAACAATGAATTTATTTCAATTGACTGATTTCCTTATATGAACTGTAACTCCGTAAAATGGTTGAAAAACCTGCTCCATCTTCAGATGTGTCTAACTAACTAGAGTACATACTCCAAGGGAATTAAAAATGGCAACCAGATAGACCTCCTTCACCTATCCATAAAAACACCCAAACAATACATTTCCTTAAACTGACGAATCCGCTACAATCTGACATTTGCCTCTGCTAAGTTATTATACCTGCAGACATTAAGTAAAGTGTTACTAAATACGCCTCCAACCAATTTCATCACAATCTGACATTTGCCTCTGTTTATGTTGTTTTCCATATACACACGCTACCGGCGGTGACTCCTAGAGAAAACAACAGATTGGTAATCATTTCCACATTTGTAGCTATGGCAGTAACAGCATGACGCCGTTGGGTTCGTGACAGTTACCTTCTATGTCACAAACGACCCAGGATGCATTGCCACAGGTAATGCTTACATGTTGTTGCCGTGGGTTTCCCAGCGTGGTCACTCGATGAGATGGGAAAATAATGGGAAAATAATGAGCTACGTGTATGGTTTGATGCACCTGTTCATATACACCCCACCACCACTAATTAGAACACATGAGTGGATAGAGCCAGGGGATAGGTGGAACATTTTAATATCACGTGATGGGAACAGAGGAGAGAAAGTTGACAGAGCCTCTTTGTGAACCATGTAATGATTTGTTAGATAGGCTAACAAAGTATCTGTAAAACACATATAGTACATATTATATCTAATAATTAATAATAGTTGGGTTACGAATATTAGTTGTCACTTGTGGCTCCAAAACAGGGCAAGAAAAAATGCAAATGTCTGCCCATATTTCAGTGGATACTTTAATCTTCACACTATAAATGAACTGGCACATAAACAGCCAGCCCTCTATAATACAATTCAGATTGCATTAAATGGGAAAAATAAAAAAAACTCAACAGAGTATTCACTGTATAGACCTAACCTACACTCCCCTCAGTTTTTCAAACAGAAATTTGCATCCTGCAGCACTAATTCCCAAACGTTTTGGGACACTGTAAAGTCCATGGAGAACAAGAGCACCTCCTCCCAGCTGCCCACTGCACTGAGGCTAGGAAACACTGTCACCACCGATAAATCCACGATAATCGAGAATTTCAATAAGCATTTCTTTACGGTTGGCCATGCTTTCCACCTGGCTACCCCAACCCCGGCAAACAGCACTGAACCCCCCCGCAGCAACTGGCCCAAGTCCCTCCCGCTTCTCCTTCACCCAAATCCAGACAGCTGATATTCTGAAAGAGCTGCACAATCTAGATCCCTACAAATCAGCCATGCTAGACAATCTGGACCCTCTCTTCCTAAAATGATCCGCTGCCAATATTGCAACCCCTATCTCTAGTCTGTTCAACCTCTTTCGTATTGTCTGAGATCCCCCTCTTCAAAGGGGGAGACACTCTAGACCCAAACTGTTACAGACCTATATCCATCCTGCCCTGCCTTTCCAAAGTCTTCGAAAGCCAAGTTAACAAACAGATCACTGACCATTTTGAATCCCACCATACCTTCTCCGCTATGCAATCTGGTTTCCGAGCTGATCACCGGTGCACCTCAGCCACGCTCAAGGTCCTAAACGATATCAAAACCGCCATCGATAAAAGACAGTACTGTGCAGCCATCTTTATTGACCTGACCAAGGCTTTCGGCTCTGTCAATCAATCAATGTATTCTTATCGGCAGACACAACAGCCTTGGTTTCTGAAATGACTGCCTCGCCTGGTTCACTAACTACTTCTCAGATAGAGTTCAGTGTGTCAAATCGGAGGGCCTGTTGTCCGGACCTCTGGCAGTCTCTAACAAACCTCCAAACAAGCTTCAATGCCATACAACACTCCTTCCGTGGACTCCAACTGCTCTTAAACGCTAGTAAAACTAAATGCATGCTCTTCAACTGATCGCTGCCCGCACCCGCCCGCCCAACCAACATCACTACTCTGGACGGTTCTGACTTAGAATATGTGGACAACTATAAATACCAAGGTGTCTAGCTAGACTGTAAACTCTCTATCCAGACTCATATTAAGCATCTCCAATCCAAAATTAAATCTAGAATCAGCTTCCTATTTCGCAACAAAGCCTCTTTCACTCATGCTGCCAAACATACCCTCGTAAAACTGACTATCCTACCGATCCTTGACTTCGGCGATGTCATTTACAAAATAGCCTCCAACACTCTACTCAGCAAATTGGATGCAGTCGATCACAGTGCCATCCGTTTTGTCACCACAGCCCCATACACTACCCACCACTGCGACCTGTATGCTCTCGTTGGCTGGTCCTCGCCACATATTCGTCGCCATACCCACTGGCTCCAGCTCATCTATAAGTCTTTGCTAGGTAAAGCTCCGCCTTATTTCAGCTCATTGGTCACCATAGCAAAACCCAACTATAGCACGCGCTCCAGTAGGTATATTCAGGCAGCCAAAGGAGGTGTTGTCTTTGGGGATGACAAGTGAATACTAGTCATCCCTAAAACAACTTTTCTTTCCAGCTCTCTGCAGTGAATGACTGGAACAAATTGCAAAAATCACTGAACCTGGAGACTTATATCTCCCTCACTAACTTAAGTATCAGCTGTCAGAGCAGCTTATCGGTTGCTGCAGCTGTACACAGCCCATCTGTAAATAGCCCCTCCAACTACCCACCTCATCCCCATATTTGTTTTAATTTTTCTGCTCTTTTGCACACCACTATTTCTACTTGCACATCATCATCTGCACATATATCACTCCAGTGGAAATTACTAAATTGTAATTACTTCGCCACTATGGCCTATTTATTGCCTTACCTCACGCCATTTGCACACACTGTATACCAATTTTTCTATTGTGTCAATGACTGTACGTTTGTTTATTCCATGTGTAACTCGGTGTTGTTGTTTTTGTCGCACTGCTTTGCTTTATCCTGGCCAGGTTGCAGTTGTAAATGAGAACTTGTTCTCAACTGGCCTACTTGGTTAAATAAAGGTGAAGTAAAAAAATATAAAAAAAATAATCATAAAATGATCTTATATGTATTTGGATAATGAAGCTAGCTTTTTAATTTGGCTCTATACTGAGATCAAGTGTTTCATATGATCTCAATGTTTTACAATTCATTCAGTTCCAATTGAGCAAACATAACACAACCAAAACAAACTGCAAATGCATCCAACGAGTTTGTAGAGTCACAGGGTTGATGTTGTCATTGCGTGCTATGAATATGGGACAAAATAATGAACTTTTGACTACTTTAATACCCTGTAAATGAATCTGTCCAAATAGTTAGGAATTCAAATGGGGGAAGATATATAAAGTGTTTTCATTTCTAAACGTTAAAACAAATACTCCTTGTCATTTCATTTTCAAAATTGCAGAAAAAATTTTATTATTGGAAACTTAAGTTTACGGTTTTCATTTAGAAAATGAAGACAAATGGCATGGACCAAACCACGAAGACCCCAGAGCTACACTGTAGTACTGTACTACTTGGTAGCACAGCCTTTGGCCAAGATAACTGCTAACAAATTCTTCCGAGCAGCCATCAATGAGCTTGCTATGCATTTCTACTAGCAATTTGGCCCACTTTTTAGCAGCAACCTTCTCTAATTCTTCAATGTTTGGAGGGATGCCCTCCACCAACTGCTGTTTTCAGATCTGGCCATAGGTTTTGGATGTGATTCATATCTGGACTCTTCACTGACCACTCCAGAAAAGTCCAGTGTTTCTTCTAGAATAATTCCAGGGTTCTTTTGAGGTGTGTTTAGGTGTGTCCCTGCTGGAAGACCCACAACCTTCAATAGAGACAAAGTTTTTGGGTACTAGGTTGAACATTGCACTCCAAAACACTTTGATAATCGACATGTGGGGTGGCAGGTACCTAGTGGTTAGAGCGTTGGGCCATTAACCGAAAGGTTGCTAAATCTAATCCCTGAGCTGACAAGGTTAACATCTGTCATTCTGCCCCTGAACAGTTAACCCACTGTTCATAGGCTGTCATTGTAAATAAGAATGAATTGCCTAGTTAAATAAAGGTTAAAAAATAATTGTGATACACTACATGACCAAAAGTATGTGGACACCTGCTTGCTGAACATCTCATTTCAAAATCATGGGCATTAATATGGAGTTGGTCCCCATTTGCTGCTATAACAGCCTCCACATCACCAGATGTTGGAACATTGCTGCAGGGACTTACTTCCATTCAGCCACAAGAAAATTAGCGAGGTCGGGTGATTCGGCCTGGCTTGCAGTCAGTGTTCCCAATTCATCCCAATGGGGTTGAGGTCAGGGCTCTGTGCAGGCTAGTCAAGTTCTTCCAAACTCATCTCGACAAACCATTTCTCTATGGACCTCGCTTTGGTTGATCAACTCTCTGACCTTTATCCCATCATAAGAAGGTTCATGTCCATTCTGGCATTCTAATGCCTAATTCTTTGATGGCGACACTAAATTAGTCACAAAATCCCTAGTTTGAAAGCGACTGCTTTTCTGGAAGCTGTGCTGTGCCATTTCCCCCCACGTGCGCCAGCCCCGTAGCAATTCGACTTCAACAAATTAGTTTCAGTCCTTCGCCATTTAAGTGAAAGGTAGCAAGATGCACATGGTGCAGCCACAGCAGAGTGAGAGAGAGAACAATAGCATGGTGCAGCCACAGCAGAGTGAGAGAACAATAACATGGTGCAGCCACAGCAGAGAGAGAGAGAGAGAACAATAACATGGTGCAGCCACAGCAGAGTGAGAGAGGACAATAACATGGTGCAGCCACAGCAGAGAGAGAGAACAATAACATGGTGCAGCCACAGCAGAGAGAGAGAGAGAGAGAACATGGTGCACCCACAGCAGAGTGAGAGAGGACAATAACATGGTGCAGCCACAGAAGAGAGAGAGAGAGAGAGAGAGAGAACAATAACATGGTGCAGCCACAGCAGAGTGAGAGAGAACAATAACATGGTGCACCCACAGCAGAGTGAGAGGACAATAACATGGTGCAGCCACAGCAGAGTGAGAGAGAGAACAATAACATGGTGCAGCCACAGCAGAGTGAGAGAGAACAATAACATGGTGCAGCCACAGCAGAGTGAGAGAGTACAATAACATGGTGCAGCCACAGCAGAGTGAGAGAGAACAATAACATGGTGCAGCCACAGCAGAGTGAGAGAGGACAATAACATGGTGCAGCCACAGCAGAGTGAGAGAGAGAACAATAACATGGTGCAGCCACAGCAGAGTGAGAGAGAACAATAACATGGTGCAGCCACAGCAGAGTGAGAGAGAACAATAACATGGTGCAGCCACAGCAGAGTGAGAGAGTACAATAACATGGTGCAGCCACAGCAGAGTGAGAGAGTACAATAACATGGTGCAGCCACAGCAGTGTGAGAGAGGACAATAACATGGTGCAGCCACAGCAGAGTGAGAGGACAATAACATGGTGCAGCCACAGCAGAGTGAGAGAGAACAATAACATGGTGCAGCCACAGCAGAGTGAGAGAGGATAATAACATGGTGCACCCACAGCAGAGTGAGAGGACAATAACATGGTGCACCCACAGCAGAGTGAGAGAGAACACTAACCTGGTGCTGCCACAGCAGAGCGAGAGAGAGAACAATAACATGGTGCAGCCACAGCAGAGTGAGAGAGGACAATAACATGGTGCACCCACAGCAGAGAGAGAGAGAACAATAACATGGTGCAGCCACAGCAGAGAGAGAGAGAACAATAACATGGTGCAGCCACAGCAGAGAGAGAGAGAACAATAACATGGTGCAGACACAGCAGAGTGAGAGAGATAACAATAACATGGTGCAGCCACAGCAGAGTGAGAGAGAACAATAACATGGTGCAGCCACAGCAGAGTGAGAGAGGACAATAACATGGTGCAGCCACAGCTGAGTGAGAGAGAGAACAATAACATGGTGCAGCCACAGCAGAGTGAGAGAGGACAATAACATGGTGCAGCCACAGCAGAGTGAGAGAGAGGACAATAACATGGTGCAGCCACAGCAAAGTGAGAGAGAGGACAATAACATGGTGCAGCCACAGCAGAGAGAGAGAGAGAGAGGACAATAACATGTTGCACCCACAGCAGAGAGAGTGAGAGGACAATAACATGGTGCAGCCACAGCAGAGTGAGAGAGGACAATAACATGGTGCAGCCACATCAGAGTGAGAGAGAGGACAATAACATGTTGTACCCACAGCAGAGAGAGTGAGAAGACAATAACATGGTGCAGCCACAGCAGAGTGAGAGAGGACAATAACATGGTGCAGCCACATCAGAGTGAGAGAGAGGACAATAACATGTTGCACCCACAGCAGAGAGAGTGAGAGGACAATAACATGGTGCAGCCACAGCAGAGTGAGAGAGGACAATAACATGGTGCAGCCACAGCAGAGTGAGAGAGGACAATAACATGGTGCAGCCACAGCAGAGTGAGAGAGGACAATAACATGGTGCAGCCACAGCAGAGTGAGAGAGGACAATAACATGGTGCAGCCACAGCAGAGTGAGAGAGGACAATAACATGGTGCAGCCACAGCAGAGAGAGAGAGGACAATAACATGGTGCAGCCACAGCAGAGTGAGAGAGGACAATAACAGGGTGCTCCTACAGCAGAGTGAGAGAGGACAATAACATGGTGCAGCCACAGCAGAGAGAGAGAGGACAATAACATGGTGCAGCCACAGCAGAGAGTGAGAGGACAATAACATGGTGCAGCCACAGCAGAGAGAGAGAGAGAGAGGACAATAACATGTTGCACCCACAGCAGAGTGAGAACAATAACATGGTGCTGCCACAGCAGAGTGAGAGGACAATAACATGGTGCAGCCACAGCAGAGTGAGAGAGAGAACAATAACATGGTGCAGCCACAGCAGAGTGAGAGGACAATAACATGGTGCACCCACAGCAGAGTGAGAACAATAACATGGTGCAGCCACAGCAGAGAGAGAGAGAGAGAGAACATGGTGCACCCACAGCAGAGTGAGAGAGGACAATAACATGGTGCTGCGACAGCAGAGTGAGAGAGAATAAGAACATGGTGCAGCCACAGCAGAGAGAGAGAGGACAATAACATGGTGCTGCGACAGCAGAGTGAGAGAGGACAATAACATGGTGCTCCTACAGCAGAGTGAGAGAGAGAACAATAACATGGTGAACCCACAGCAGAGTGAGAGAGGACAATAACATGGTGCAGCCACAGCAGAGTGAGAGAGGACAATAACATGGTGCTGCGACAGCAGAGTGAGAGAGGACAATAACATGGTGCAGCCACAGCAGAGTGAGAGAGGACAATAACATGGTGCTGCGACAGTAGAGTGAGAGAGGACAATAACATGGTGCTCCTACAGCAGAGTGAGAGAGAGAACAATAACATGGTGCACCCACAGCAGAGTGAGAGAGAACAATAACATGGTGCAGCCACAGCAGAGTGAGAGAGGACAATAACATGGTGCTCCTACAGCAGAGTGAGAGAGAGGACAATAACATGGTGCAGCCACAGCAGAGTGAGAGAGAGGACAATAACATGGTGCAGCCACAGCAGAGTGAGAGAGAGAACAATAACATGGTGCAGCCACAGCAGAGTGAGAGGACAATAACATGGTGCACCCACAGCAGAGTGAGAACAATAACATGGTGCAGCCACAGCAGAGAGAGAGAGAGAGGACAATAACATGGTGCAGCCACAGCAGAGTGAGAGAGGACAATAACATGGTGCTCCTACAGCAGAGTGAGAGAGAGGAAAATAACATGGTGCAGCCACAGCAGAGTGAGAGAGAGAACAATAACATGGTGCAGCCACAGCAGAGTGAGAGGACAATAACATGGTGCACCCACAGCAGAGTGAGAACAATAACATGGTGCAGCCACAGCAGAGAGAGAGAGAGAGGACAATAACATGGTGCAGCCACAGCAGAGTGAGAGAGGACAATAACATGGTGCTCCTACAGCAGAGTGAGAGAGGACAATAACATGGTGCTCCTACAGCAGAGTGAGAGAGAGAACAATAACATGGTGCAGCCACAGCAGAGTGAGAGAGAACAATAACATGGTGCACCCACAGCAGAGTGAGACAGAGAACAATAACATGGTGCAGCCACAGCAGAGTGAGAACAATAACATGTTGCACCCACAGCAGAGAGAGAGAGAACAATAACATGGTGCAGCCACAGCAGAGTGAGAGAGGACAATAACATGGTGCAGCCACAGCAGAGTGAGAGAGAGAACAATAACATGGTGCACCCACAGCAGAGTGAGAGAACAATAACATGGTGCAGCCACAGCAGAGTGAGAGGACAATAACATGGTGCAGCCACAGCAGAGTGAGAGAACAATAACATGGTGCTGCCACAGCAGAGTGAGAGGACAATAACATGGTGCAGCCACAGCAGAGTGAGACAGAACAATAACCTGGTGCACATATATCTCCACATATGTGACGTAGTACACAATTTACAGGGCACACTTTTGGCTCATGAGTGTTATTTTCAGATGTGCTGGCTAAAAAGTATGCAAAAGTACTGGAGAAGGCCAAAACCATTTGCAGACTGCCATCTCCCTCTCTGTCTTTTTCTCTAGTTCCCTCTATGTCTACATCTGTCTGTCTTTCTCTTTCTCTCTCTTTGAACTCTCTCTTATCAAATAATATAGATGAGAGCAGAGCAGCAAGGTTGTGATGCTGTTGTAAGATGGCACCGGAGAAGATGGCAGACGTTTTACGTGCCCCCAGCCGATTTAGTTTTTTCATTCGCTTATTTGCGTTGTTTGTAACTTATTTTTTTACTTATTTTGTACATAATGTTGCCACTACCGTCTCTTATGACCCAAAATAACTTCTAGACATCAGGACTGCAATTACTCACCACGGACAAGCAGAATCCTTTTTTTCCTTTCACAACTCTGACGAGCCCGACGCGAAGGACACGCTGCTTCCTCGGGAACAGGCCCTGATCCGCATGATCTGCGTGAAGAGGTGGAGAAAGAGGTCCGGCTACCTTCTGAGAATTCGTAGGCGATCGAATAAACCCCACTTCCCTCCACCCTGCTTGCAAACGTGCAATCTTTGGACAATAAAATTGACGAATTACGCATGAGATCAAACTACCAACGGGACATTAAAAACTGTAACATCTTATGCTTCACAGAGTTGTTGCTGAACGTCGACAACATAAACATACAGCTGGCTGGTTATAAGATGTACTTGCAGAATAGAACAGAGGTGTCTGGTAAGACAAGGGGCGGTGGTCTATGTATTTTTGTAAACAACAGCTAGTGCACGATATCTAAGTAAGTTTCGAGCTATTGCCCGCCTGAAGTAGAGATTCTCATGATAAGCTGTAGACCATACTACCTACCGAGAGAGTTTTCATCTGTATTCTTTGTAGCTGTTTACAAACCACCACAGTCAGATGTTGGCACTAAGACAGCACTGAATGAGCTGTATTCCGCCATAAGCAAACAAGAAAACGCTCACCCAGAGACGGCACTCCTAGTAGCTGGGGACTGTAATGCAGGGAAACTTAAATCCATTTTACCAAATTTCGACCAGCATGTTAAATGTGCAACCAGAGGAAAAATAACTATACTCCACACACAGCGACACATACAAAGCTCTCCCTGTCCCTCTATTTGGCAAATCTGACCATAATTCGACCCTCCTGATTCCTGCTTACAAGCAAAAATGAAAGCTGGGAGCACCAGTGACTATAAAAAAGTGGTCAGATGAAGCCGATGCTAAGCTACAGGACTGTTTTGCAGCACAGACTGAAACATGTTCCGGAATTCCTCTGATGGCATTGAGTATACCACATCAGTCATTGGCTTCATCAATAAGTGCATCGATGACGTCATCCCCACAGTGACCGTACGTATGTACATACCCCAACCAGAAGCCATGGATTACTGGAAGCATCCGCACTCAGCTAAAGCCTTGAGCTGCCGCTTTCAAGGAGCGGGACTCTAACCCGGAAGCTTATAAGAAATCCTGCTATGCCTCCGACGAACCATCAAACAGGCAAAGCATCAATACAGGACAAAGATCGAATTGTACTACACCGGCTCTGACCCTAGTCGGATGTGGCAGGGCTTGCAAACCATTACAGACTACAAGGGGAAGCACAGCCGAGAGCTGCCCAGTGACGAGAGCCTACCAGATGAGCTAAACTTCTTCTATGCTCGCTTTGAGACAAATAACACTGAAACATGCATGAGAGCACCAGCTGTTCCGGAAGACTGTGTGATCACGCTCTCCGCAGCCAATGTGAGTAAGACCTTAAAAAAGGTCAACGTTCTCAAAGCCGCAAGGCCAGACGGATAACCAGGACATGTACTGCGAGCATGTGCTGACTAACTGACATGCGCTAACCAAGCGTCTTCACTGACAGGCAACCTGGCTAAATGACTATCGACCCGTAGCACTCAAGTCTGTAGCCATGAAGTGCCTTGAAAGGCTCACATCAACATCAACACCATCATCCAAGAAGCGCTAGACCCACTCCAATTTGCATACCGCCCCAACAGATCCACAGATGATGCTATCTCCATTGCACTCCACACTGTCTTTCCCACCTGGACAAACACCTATGTTAGAATGCTATTCATTGACTACAGCTCAGCGTTCAACACCATAGTGCCCTCAAAGATCATCAACAAGCTAAGGACCATGGGACTAAATACCTCCCTCTGCAAATGGATCCTGGACTTCCTGACAGGCTGCCCCCAGGTGGTATGGGTAGGTAACAACACATCTGCCATGCTGATACTCAACACAGGGGCACCTCAGTCCCCTCCTGTACTCCCTGTTGACTCATGACTGCACGGCCAGACACGACTCCAACACCATCATTACATTTTCCGATGACACAACAGTGGTAGGCCCGATCACCGACAACAACGAGACAGCCTATAGGAAGGAGGTCAGAGACCTGGCCGTGTGGTGCCAGGACAACAACCTCTCTCTCAATGTGATCAAGACAAAGGAGAAGATTGTGGACTACAGGAAAAAGAAGACGGGGCTGCAGGGGAGCAGGTTGAGTGCTTCAAGTTCCTTGGTGTTCATATCAACAACAAACTATCAAGGTCCAAACACACCAAGACTGTTGTGAAGAGGGCATGACAAAACCTATTCCCCTCAGGAGCCTGAAAAAAATTGACATGGGTCCTAAGATCCTCAAATTGTTCTACAGCTGCACCATCGAGAGCATCCTGACTGGTTGCATCACTGCCTTGTATGGCAACTGCTCGGCCTCCGACCGCAAGGCACTACAGAGGGCAGTGCGAATGGCCCAGTACATCACTGGGGTCAAGCTTCCTGCCACCCAGGACCTCTATACCAGGCGGTGTCAGAGGAAGGCCCTAAAAATTGTCAAAGACTCCAGCCACCATAGTCATAGACTGCTCGCTCGGCAACCGCACGGAAAGTGGTACCAGAGCGCCGAGTCTAGGTCCAAGAGGCTTCTGAACAGCCTATACCAAGCCATAAGACTCCTGAATATCAAGTCAAATGGCTACCCAGACTATTTGCAGTGGCCCCCCCCCCCACCCCTCTTTACACCACTGCTGCTCTCTGTTGTCATCTATGAAAGTCACTTAATAACTCTACTTGCATTTACATACTACCTCAAATAACCGGTGCCCCCGCACATTGACTCTATATCGGTACCCCCCTGTATATAGTCTTGCTATTGTTATTTCATTGCTGCTCTTTAATTACTTGTTACGTTTATCTCTTATTCTTATCTGTATTTTTTGAAACTGCATTGTTGGTTAGGGGCTCGCAAGTAAGTATTTGATTTGATGACATGTGAGATAATCAGGTGCATAACACATTCTATTACTAGTGAATCAGCCAATTATTAAAAAGAAAAGCCCAAATGTTTTGTGAGATCATGTTGACAGAGTGCTCTTTTCAACCCCTGCATATGTTCTTATAGTGTTCAGTCAATAGAAAGATACTAAATGATTGACAGTACTTTGGTCTTGAGTGAAATGTGTACATTTAAAAACATACGGCCGCAGCAAAACGAAATGGCAATCCTTGTTCCATCTATTGACATGGTACGTGGATTTTGCCTGAGGGCGGCCTTGCGGTCAAGGCCGCCTCCCTCTAATGCGATTAAATGCGCACACATACCATTCCCCTTCCTGCATCGGTACAAATCCCAGCATCTACCAGCCCTTCTCTGTATCTCCCGTCTCTCTGTGTCCCCTTCATTTCATACCTGTCTCTGTCATTGAAAAAGAAGAGAATATGGAAGAAAAGTGCATGTCCATTCTCCTTGTGTTGTATTATGAGTGAGATTGTACATTGCCTCCTAGTCACTGGGTTGCAGAGACCATGAGTGGCATACCCATCCTGGGAGTGACCGGTTTTATCCCGCTTCACTCGACACACACATTCCAACCTTATTTAATGGTTCAATAACAATGCTTATATCTTTCTGCTAGAGAATGTTGTTTCCATTCCTTTATTGGTCCATCCATTACCACTGCAGATGCTTTGCTGACATAAGTGCATACTTCTCATGCCAGCAAAGCAAATGAAATTGAATTGAAAAGAGAGGGAGAAAGAGAGATTAAGCGAGGGGTGGGAGAGAGAGAGATTGAGTGGAGAGATTGAGAGAAAGTCTTGAAGAGAAGCATCTTTCTCCTTGCCACCCACCCTGTATTATCATAGGGTGGCTGCTGAAGGCTTCAGGACTTCTTTGTTTTGGCGTGATGTGGCTGCACAGAAGCCCAATTGTTCACCACTGACGGGGCTCTCTCGCTCTCTCTCGATCTTGGAGAGAACTGAAATTTGATTGCAGACAAGCTCACTAAGGTATTGCCTTACCTCCAACTATAAGTAGGATTAATCCGTATTAATAATATGAATCAAGATTCATAATATAAACATCCTTAGCGTAAATAAGCTAATGAAAGCATTGTCTTAGGGAAGAACAAGTGCCAAATCCAAGGCAAGCCAATCAGCCAGCTCACAGAGCCCACAGCACTCATGTCTTCTTATTGTCAAGCTAATCATATGAAAATGTGGAGGAGAGATGATATTATAATCACAATAATAACAAAATGGGAGGGATGGCATAGCAATGCCTTGCTTTTGTTTGATTACACTGCACAGTTGATTTGTTCCATTTCAGGGATGAGCAAGACTGGATAGGCCCACTGCAGGGAAGGCTCTCTACAAAACATTTACATTTAATTGAATTAGTGCAACTGGTAGAGAGAAGAAAAAACAGGCTCCCAACAATGAAATGAATTACTCATGAGTAAAAGCTTAAAAAATCAACAAACCCTTCAGATGTTGAGAATATTAAATCATAAGACCGGAAAATGTACATTTGAAATTGGCTACACTGGGCTTTTAAAGGGAAAGTTTATCCAAATGCCCAAATTGATTCCAAAGAGATGATCACTTTGAGTTGACCAGCTCTATTGTCATGTAACATCTGATATATTATTTATATTAGGTTTGGGCAAACATGCAACCACCATGAGAGTTTCTGCTTATGAAAATAATTCAATAGCGCGATTCCTTTTATGCGTTTGAACTATTTACACTGAGCGTACAAAACATTAGGAACACCTGCTCTTTCCATGACATTGACTGACCATGTGAATCCTGGTGAAAGCAACAATCCCTTATTGATGTCACTTGTTAAACCCACTTCAATCAGTGTAGATGAAGGGTGGGGGGGGGGGGGGGGGCGGGGCAGGTTAAAGACTGATTTTTAAGCATTGAGACAATTGAGACATAGATTGTGTGCTTGTGTCATTCAGAGAGTGAATGGGTAAGACAAAAGATTTAGGTGCCTTTGTATGGGGTATGGTAGTAGGTGCCAGGCACACTGGTTTGAGTGTGTCAAGAACTGCAAAACTGCTGGGTTTTTCACACGCAACAGTTTCCTGTGTGTATCAAGAATGGTCCACCACCTAAAGGACATCCAGTCAACTTGACACAACTGTGGGAAGCGTTGGAGTCAACATGGGCCAGCATCCCTGTGGAACGCTTTCAACACCTTGTAGAGTCCATGCCCGACGAAGTGAGGCTGTTCTGAGGGCAAAAGGGGGTGCAACTCAATATTAAGAAGGTCTTCCTATAGTTTTGTACACTCAGTGGATTTGTTTATGTCTATATTCTCAAATGACTTACAGCATATGGCTGCAGAAGAGACAGTATGGTTATTTATAATGCATACAAAGATCTATTGAGTATAGAAGCAGTTCTTGCTACAAAATAAATCGTTACCCAGATTGAGCTTGGCAGGACTTTTCAACCCCTGATCCTGCGTAGACCGTAGCAGTCTTTGCTTAGTGACCTTGAGATCTGTGACCTCACCTTTCTTTCCCGTCTCACAGAACGCGAGTAGCCCTGGATTATCTTTTGATCGACTCTCTACGTGCGAGTCCCTGTCAACATTACTAAGTAAGAATGCTTGATACCCTCCCTCCAGCTTCACGGACAAAGTGTCTGATTTCTCCATCAACGACACAGGCTTCTGATTTAGACATGTTACAAAACAGAGGAACATTAAAAATTGACACAGACAGTTCACATTTCTCTCTGGTCTGTCCATTGTTCTTTCAGTTCCCACAACCACCATTACTGCTGATACAGAGACATATTCTTCCAGGTCAAAGTAAATGGGGAGATAAAAACAGGTGCTGAGATAAAGTAATCAGCTGTGGCAATTTGCTGACATGATTTGGGACAGGAGTGAATCACAGTCACACTCCCACGGAGACCAGACCAGATCAGACGAGGCGCTAGCCTTCCAATGAGCTGCAGCTCCAGCCCATGTCTGTCAATGGCAGGGATAAATAGTGTGTGTGTGTGTGTGTGTGTGTGTGTGTGTGTGTGTGTGTGTGTGTGTGTGTGTGTGTGTGTGTGTGTGTGTGTGTGTGTGTGTTTCTGTGTGTGCGAGAGTGTGTATGATAGAACAAAAAATGGACTTATTCTCCAAATAGTAGCAGGCTGATCAGAAATGGTCAAATAGCTCAGCAATTGATAAACTAAATAAAAATTACCATTGTATAATTGGTTTGGGAATTGGTCCACAGATAATGAGAATAGGTACATTACTTCTCAATTTCTCATGACTTTCTGAAGAATTGGCTCCATGATGGTCATTGTAAAACTTTTGATAATTGAGAAGGTTCTGTTGTTATTGTGTAACCTTTCAAATTCACAGTACATCTCTCATCATATCTTTGCATTCAATTGTTAAACTGTTCATTTGCATTTACTTTGAAAACAAATATTTGCAAAAAATAATCTAAACAGTTTTCCAATCAAGTTTGGAAATTGTTTGAATGTTGAGATTTCATTGGTCTATTGGTACAGTTGATTTTAATTGACTAATTAGGTCACCTGCCATTTGAAATAGGCTAGGTGTGCCAGTAAGCCAATAATGTTGTTTTTCAACACTGTTTGTACGTGCCAATTGATATTTTAACATTTTGGAATTAATTTAAACCTTCTTAAGTCATAGTTCAGAGTTCAAGTTGGATCTTGAGTGTTGTCACTATGTGGGTCGCCTGTGGGAACTGGTAAATGTTCAGCGCAGCAGCAGTCTCAGCGATAGACAACCGACGGAGCTGTTTCGCCAACTCCTCCCTCGCCGTGGTTGGAAGTAGCCTCGCCGGAGCGGGGCGTGTCGCGGTGGGCGGGCTCCAGTGCGGTGCTGATGCTGTCTCTTCAATTCCACGGTTGCAGGTGGAACGACAGGGCTAGCTCCGTTCGCATCTGGTAGCTGGAGAAGAAGAAAAAACGGCATTCTGACCTGCTTCACTCACTGGATAACAAAATAAGCGGCATATCCAGATCAGGAATATTACACCTTTGATGTCTGGAGAATTATCGAGAGGGATTTCAGAAAGACACAAGTAAGGACTTTTCTTCTATGTTTTTCTATGGTCATAATTCCTTTGCGTCTGTCTGTCTGCGTTTTCTGACAGCGCTGCTGGGCTGGAAGCAGGATGTGGATGTTCGGACAGCGTGACAAACATCAGAGCATGGTTATATCAGACTACGGACCTTTTTTTTGCTCTCGATTGCAGTTCTGAAATCATGTTTGTGTTGAAAGAGATAGGATAGGTTAGTATGTTGTCATCATAATAATAGGAATCCGTTTCCTTAGAGAGGAATGTATACATGGCTGTAGATGGAGGGATGCGTAATGGGTCAATATTTTGGAGGGGATTATTCGGACCTGGCAGCAGTGTCCTTCTTTGGGATGAGACAGCCTATAAACGGGCAGACAGCTGCTCTATATTCTGCGTCCAGAAATTGGCACGCTGTTTGTAATAGGCTACATTACCGATAATGAAAAAAAAACAGGAGAAAAAAAACAGGAGAGTGCGTTTAATATTTCACATGTTCAGAAAAATATGATTAATGTGATTACTGTATAAATTGATATACCTTATGATTGTAATTTTAGGCTATGTTAATGTCGGAGAATCCAATGTGAGACGAGCGCGTCTTTTCATTGCCCAGTCTGGATAGACATCTAAGGCTCCAGTATCAAACCAAGTTCAGAAAGATGGTCATATGCTTCTTGCTGCAGAGAATGAGTCCACTGTCTATTCACCTATTATCAATCACGCTCTTTAGTGATAGTCCCCCTATACCTTTTCCAAATCCTTGAAAGGAAGAATTTATAGATTGAATTTACTTGAGAGCCGACTTGGGAGCTCAGGACATATAAATATTGAAGTTCACAACATGGGCTTCATTAAATACGTTTTATTGGCGCTTTACAATGATCTTTTAAGGCTTGAATAGTTTAGGCCACTCGAGGCCATGCATTATTTGGTCTCTGAAACACCGCATTACAATTATGTCTGAAAACGATCCGGCTCTATTGCATTATAGCTGCATTTACGTACATATATATATATATATTTATATTACATGACATTATCATAGCATAGTTTACCTTTTTTTTGACAAATGCGATATATTTGATATTTGATAATAGCAGTATAGCAAATGCGACTCAAATGTTTTCCACCTTAGCCCACTGGGGTGCGTACCCGTCTCTCCTTAGGGTCCCTGAATATCAGATAGAGAGAGGGAAAATACCATGTTCCACGACAGTGAATGGTTACGTTTACATGAAAACTTGTGCTACATTGGGGATAGCTATCGGGGTAGGAGGGGGGCCTGGAGTTGATTGACGCACACACATACCAGGCAGTGGTGTATATCACTTATCGAACAGGCTGTCTTCTAATTCCAATACAGACCCCTGGGCCAAATAATTGGACATGATGACCCTTCTGAATTGAACATCTAGATTAAGATCACTTTATTCGTCAGTTGGTCCACAAGGTCCAACAAAATGTGACGTACTGTACCTATACAAACAGGGTTGGGAAGGTTATTGTAATCCGTTACAGTTACTAACTGTAACCTGTCCAAAATTGTAATCAGTAACGTCATTTTTGGAAGACCCAAACTCAGTAACGTAATCTGGTTACTTTTAGATTTATTTTCCTTTAAGAGGCATTACAAGAAGACAAAAATTGCTATTACAGGATAAATCAATGTTGGTGTTTACATAGCTGTCCATAAATGGGGCAGCAGGTGGACAATTGGTTAAAGTGTAGGGCCATTAACCAGAAGGTTGCTGGATCGAATCCCCGAGCTGACAAGGTGAAAATCTGTCGTTCTGCACATGATCCTCGGTAGGGGTCAATGTAAATAAGAATGTGTTCTTAGTCGACTTGCCTAGTAAAATAAAATAAATATGCATGGATGTTGCATTAAACTGTAGGAGTTGTGACACATTGCTTTCTTTCTATTACAGTTTACGATTCGTTTTTCATTAACAAAAAAAAAAACAGTCTGTCAGATTTCTAGTCATTCCAATTCATTTAATTTCCCTTGATCTTCAAAAATAGGACTTGGAAATATGGAAATATAGATTAGCCAAGTTGTTCTACCTGAGCGTAACCCCAAAACGAAGGATTTGTTAGTCTACTCTGTTGTGTATCTTGTTGTCACGGACAACTGATTGGGCCCATTGCTTGGAGTTGAAAAATAAATGCTGCTCTCATGGAATGGCATGCTTTATGGACTACCGAGAAATGCTATTTGCACTTATGAATGTAACAACATATGCTGCATTTGCTGTAGGCCTATTGTTTCTGTTTTTGTTGGTGATACTTTGAGATCTCGATCATTTGCAGCTGTTTACGTCTATCAAAAGTGCGCGAGTTTGAGCATGTGTCCATTAAGCTCACCACAAATAGATTGAGCAATAAAATTCCCACTTGTGGTCTACTTAAATTAAACTCATTTTGACAGTATGGAGAAGTTGGGTACTCCCTCAAATGACTATTCCATAGGCTGCAATCCGCACTATAGAGCAGTTTAAAGAGCGCTTATTTCACTGGCTGTCCACAAAACTATGATTAATAGGCATTTTAACCTTCTTCAATTCAACCATTATTGGGTTAAAATACACATGTGCATTTGTGAACAGCCATCAACAACAACCACAATCCGTAAACCGCAAATAGCTAAATGACAGAGCAGCAGTATGATTCACACCAATGAGCTATGAGGATATCAATAATAAGTGATATCCGTATCGCCGTAGACTACACCACTGCCTTCGTCCTTACCTCCAAGCATTGCTCAAATTGGATCATATTTGGATGCCGAGAGCAGTCGCACCATTGGATGACATAGTTTAGCCTACAAAAGCCTATTCCTACTCTATTCCACGATCAGTCAAACGTATTTGGTGTGTCATCGTAATGGTCTCTGACTTGTAGTCAGACTCGCTCAGCTGAAACAAATTTAAACTTGCTCTTTTTGGCATTGCTGATTTGAATGACATTGAGAAAACATAAAGGCGTCAAACAAATGTTTCGCAAACATATTTTCTGAATTTTAAAGTAACCCTAGAAGTAAACATCTAGGTCTTCAAAAGTATCTGTAATTACAATACTTTGCTGGTAACATAAGGGATTACAGTCGCAGTTTTTTGTAATCCATTACTCCCCAACCCTGCATAAACCATGCATATACCGCACACGCGCGCGCGTATACACTGAGTGTACACTGAGTGTACAAAACATTAAGGACAGCTACTTAATATTGAGGTGCACCCCCCCACCCCACCCCTCAGCACAGCACTCAAAGGCACTTAAATATTTTGTCTAGCCCATTCACACTGAATGGCACACATACACAATCCATGTCTCAATTGTCTCAAGGCTTAAAAATCCTTCTTTAACCTGTCTCCTCCCATTCATCTACACTGATGGAGGTGGATTTAACAAGTGGGGGATCTTAGCTTCCACCTGGATTCACCTGGTCAGTCTATGTCATGGAAAGAGCAGGTGTTCTTTATGTTTTGTACACTCTGTGTGTGTCATTGGCAGTTAAATAGCCTCTATACCATTCCCCGCAACCTCATTTCTGTTCTATTCTATTATTTGTAATATTACTATCTAATTGTGTTTGGACTGTATTATGAAGGGAGGTTGGTTTCAGCTAAAGTCTATACAATGCCAAATGACTGGGTGAATATATTGTTTATCCCTTGCATGTTCAGGTCATCTCACAATTGTGTTAAAGGAAATCGCAACAAATACAATGAATTCAACCATTTGAAATGTGATCATCTTCTCTCAAGCTATTGAATGAAGTACTCTTTCAGGGACATCATACCATGCTATTGACTTTGGTCTGTAAAACGGTTTTGACTGACAGTGAGTTTATAATCCATGAATAACGCACAGGCTGATTAGCATCTTCTCTAATATGCTTACATATTTAACACTGTGGCGCTGCCAACAGACGAGGACGTGTAGAATCTATATGTACACTTTCTATCTATTGTTCTACTCACTGTGTTTTATGGAGGGTGCTTAACATTGCCATGATGGGTTGAGATGATTTATAATAATTGCAAATTCCCCTCAATCTGAATAATTGATTCCAGACCTGTTATTCACTGAGTGCAAAAGTGGGTTTCAATGTCCTCCGCTTACATTTGTGTGCTCCTATCCACTGTTATGCAACTTTCCTGAATACAAAATCCATACATAATATGAAACTCGGATAATCAAACTAAATTTAAATGGCTCTGCAATCAGAATCCATTGGTACGTTGGAAAGCCTCTGAACTAGGCCTTTTGAAACGCTGACGCATTAATGTACTTCGTCTAGGACGTAAAAGTTATATTTGATTATTTTCTATTTCATTCTATTCTGTTGTATTTTATTTTATTGTATAATATTCTATTGTGGTTTGATAATGGGCATGAGAGGTTCATCATCTCTAAAATGTCAGCCAAATGGTAATTTCAGGATACTTTGTTGGTATTGTACTGTAGTGGAGAGGTTCATAAATCAAAATGTCAGACACAAGGCCTCAGAAATCCTATCCACTCAGAGGACAGTCCTTGAATGGTATTGAATAGCTCAGCTGCCATTTTCCCTGACACAGACATCAGGGGTTCCTCTTCCTCTCACCTCTGTTGATACGTGCCCCGTCGCTAGGCCGTCACTAGGCCAACACGGGCATGACCTCCTGTTCTAGTTCATCACTGTCAGTGAGGGAGGGAGGGAGGAAGGGAGGGAGAGAGAGATGAGGAACGAGAGAGAGAATCAGGCACGGTAATCTCCCTGTAATCCCTCACACAGCAGCGACGAGAGCAATCTGCCTCATTAACTCTCTGCTCCTATTCCTTCATCCATCTTTCCATTCCTTCATCCATCTTTCTATCCCTTCATCCAAACGAAGGAATGAGCAGACAAACTTAGGGGAGGTAAGAGGCAGACACCAGACACTTTCAGTTGCAAAGAGAAGGAAATGGAAAAACACATCTGGAATATAAAGACCCTCTATCCACCGCAACCCTCCACCCCCCTATCTCCTCCATTATGTTGATGTGTCTGTGATGAGGGGTGACGTGCCCTGCCTCTTCCAGCCTCAGCCTCATCTAGTGCTTTGATTACGCAGTCAGATCCGAGTAAGTTATGGGAGGCCTCTGATGGAGAAGGCCCTATGATCTAACAACGTACTTAAAGACCTCTCATTTTCGTTCACACTGATTGGTTCAATCCTACTGAAAAATAATACAGTGCGGAGTATTGATTGATCTGATTGGGTTAGTTGAGTTTGATTGGTAGGCTTGGAAGGGATTTTGCCACAAGGAGTAATGGCAGGCAGGTGTTTTGGGTGTTTTGGGGGATGTTACATTTTGCAGCCCTTTCTGGGTTTTGGTGGATGAATGACCATGGTTGTGGAGTGATATTATAAGAATTGAGACACCAAAGGGACTGCAGTTGAAAAAGCCCTGTATTTTAATCATGCATGAGTTTTTTTTTCTGAATAGTTGAAAGAAGCAAACCCAGCCCTTTTCAGTTTGGAGTTATCCCAAAAACAGCAACACAAATCCAATGAATTAATAAGATGCTTTCTCTGTAGCACTTGCCTCAACTGAAAGCCACATTTGATGTATTTGCTGTCTCTAAAGAGCCATGGAAGTTGAGTTCCTCAGCGAGCCTTCTTCTCCTTCTCCTCCTCCTTCCCCTCCTTCTCCTCCTATTTTTTCTTCTTCTCCTCCTCCTTCATTTTCTACTGTCATACCACATATCTTTAGCCAGACCTGGGTGTTGGGGGTATGCTTTTTAGGTGTGACGCATTGCGTTAGCACTCTCCAGCGAGCTATTTAACCTAAATTACTACAGCACAAAAGACAGCTGCTTTCTCTGGTTTAAAAATACTCCATCTCACCTCCCCCGCCTTCAGAAGGGTATCTGTTGGGCAAATGGAGTGATGTAAGCTCTCCATTGATTGATATATCAGGTTCACCAGCATGAAAAAATACTGCAGTTTACTATAGAATACTACACTACATACTATATAATTATATAGTAAACTATAGTATACTGTATAATACTATAGTAAATACTACAGGATTATAGTAAATGGATCGTTTGATTTGATCGTAAATATAATTTGAATTGATTTGATATTTCAGAGCATCCCCCATAATTTGTGCCACCCATAAGTTAGTAACCCACATGCCAAGTATAGACCATATATCGTGTTCCCTACAGGTTACAGAAAATAGCTCAGAAGCTCTGAACTATCCATTTAGACCCCAGTCCTACCTCCCTACCTCCCTCCCTACCTACCTACCTACCTACCTCCCTACCTACCTACCTACCTACCTACCTACCTACCTACCTACCTACCTACCTACCTACCTACCTACCTACCTACCTACCTACCTACCTACCTACCTACCTACCTACCTACCTACCTCCCTCCCTCCCTCCCTCCCTCCCTCCCTACCTACCTACCTCCCTACCTACCTACCTACCTACCTACCTACCTACCTACCTACCTACCTCCCTCCCTCCCTCCCTCCCTCCCTCCCTCCCTCCCTCCCTCCCTCCCTACCTACCTACCTACCTACCTACCTACCTACCTACCTACCTACCTACCTACCTACCTACCTACCTACCTCCCTCCCTCCCTCCCTCCCTCCCTCCCTCCCTCCCTACCTACCTACCTACCTCCCTCCCTCCCTACCAACCTACCTACCTACCTACCTACCTACCTACCTACCTACCTACCTACCTACCTACCTACCTACCTACCTACCTACCTACCTACCTACCTACCTACCTACCTACCCACCCACCTACCTACCTACCTACCTACCTACCTACCTACCTACCTACCTACCTACCTCCCTACCTACCTCCCTATATTCCATGAACCTTAAACATAATTAGAGCAGTAAAAATAAATGTTTTGTAATACCCGTGGTATACGGTTGGAAAAATCTAAACAGGAAGGGCCAATGTAATATGTTAACTGCTTAGCTGAATGGATAGGGTCATGGCCATGTGGAGACATTGTGTACTGTGTACATTGTACGTTGTGTACTAGAGGCAGTGTCTATTAGAGGAGAGACACTCAAGTTGTAGCCATCCTATAATATTTGCATGACGTTCCAAATCCATAGAGTGGTACTCCACCCCATTTCTGTCGTATTCATAGAGTTGTACTCCACTCCATTTCTGTCGTATTTATGGAGTTGTACTCCACCCCATTTCTGTCGTATTTATGGAGTTGTACTCCACCCCATTTCTGTCGTATTCATAGAGTTGTACTCCACTCCATTTCTGTCATATTCATAGAGTTGTACTCCACTCCATTTCTGTCGGATTCATGGAGTTGTACTCCACTCCATTTCTGTCATATTCATAAAGTTGTAGTCCACTCCATTTCTGTCGTATTCATAGAGTTTTACTCCACTCCATTTCTGTCGGATTCATGGAGTTGTACTCCACTCCATTTCTGTCATATTCATAGAGTTGTACTCCACTCCATTTCTGTCGGATTCATGGAGTTGTACTCCACTCCATTTCTGTCATATTCATAAAGTTGTACTCCACACCATTTCTGTCGTATTTATGGAGTTGTACTCCACTCCATTTCTGTCGTATTTATGGAGTCGTACTCCACCCCATTTCTGTCGTATTCATAGAGTTGTACTCCACTCCATTTCTGTCGTATTCATAGAGTTTTACTCCACTCCATTTCTGTCATATTCATAAAGTTGTACTCCACTCCATTTCTGTCATATTCATAGAGTTGTACTCCACTCCATTTCTGTCGTATTCATAGAGTTTTACTCCACTCCATTTCTGTCGTATTCATAGAGTTTTACTCCACTCCATTTCTGTCATATTCATAAAGTTGTACTCCACTCCATTTCTGTCATATTCATAGAGTTGTACTCCACTCCATTTCTGTCGTATTCATAGAGTTTTACTCCACTCCATTTCTGTCGTATTTATGGAGTTGTACTCCACCCCATTTCTGTCGTATTCATAGAGTTGTACTCCACTCCATTTCTGTCATATTCATGGAGTTGTACTCCACCCCATTTCTGTCGTATTCATAGAGTTGTACTCCACTCCATTTCTGTCATATTCATGGAGTTGTACTCCACTCCATTTCTGTCATATTCATAGAGTTGTACTCCACTCCATTTCTGTCCTAGTCATAGCTGCGTACTTATGAGTGACAGAGCAGTAGACATAGCCTTGAATCCATGCCAATGTCCTCTGAGCTAAAATAAGCCTTCACTGTAATAAAGATACTCTTGAAAGTTTGAAAGATGAACCGAGAAGTGGAAGGGAATAGGGAAAATTTCACAGTAGTCAGTCTACATCACGGTGATCTTGTATTTCGCAGAAGTCACTTAACATGACTCATCTCAGAGATGGAGAATTTCAGCTCTGGACACAGTCAGTCAAACAGTCATTCAGCCAACCAGTCAAACAGTCAGTCAAACAGTCAGGCAGTCAGCCACTCAGCCAGGCTTCTCTTATACAAGATGTTCTCTTTGTTCCCACAGCCAGTCTCTTCTCTCTGTCTCTCCTCACAGTCGTCTGCTACCAAACACATCTTCGCAAATCATTTTGATGTGAGAAAATAAGGTTCCCTTCACCCCAAAAATGCCCTTGTGAGACTCTGAGAGAGATTGAGTCACAGTACAGTTCAATGCTGGATTTCTCCCTGCTATTTATTGGACAAAATTAGCTCTAGACTGTCCCCCTCCTGGGAAGAAAGAGAAGAGCGGGCTGGGTTTGAGAAGGGTGATAGGGCCTGAGGAGGGCGATAGGGGTTGAGGAGTGCGATAGGGGTTTAGGAGGGTGATAGGGGTTTAGGAAGGCGATAGGGGTTGAGGAGGGTGATAGGGGTTGAGGAGGGCGATAGGGGTTGAGGAGGGTGATAGGGGTTGAGGAGGGCGATAGGGGTTTAGGAGGGCGATAGGGGTTGAGGAGGGCGATAGGGGTTTAGGAGGGCGATAGGGGTTGAGGAGGGCGATAGGGGTTGAGGAGGGCGATAGGGGTTTAGGAGGGCGATAGGGGTTGAGGAGGGTGATAGGGGTTGAGGAGGGCGATTGGGGTTGAGGAGGGCGATAGGGGTTTAGGAGGGCGATAGGGGTTTAGGAGGGCGATAGGGGTTGAGGAGGGTGATAGGGGTTGAGGAGGGCGATAGGGGTTGAGGAGGGCGATAGGGGTTGAGGAGGGTGATAGGGGTTGAGGAGGGTAAAAGGGCCTGAGGAGGGCGATAGGGGTTTAGGAGGGCGATAGGGGTTTAGGAGGGCGATAGGGGTTGAGGAGGGCGATAGGGGTTTAGGAGGGTGATAAGGGTTTAGGAGGGTGATAGGGGTTGAGGAGGGCGATAAGGGTTGAGGAGGGCGATAGGGGTTGAGGAGGGCGATAGGGGTTGAGGAGGGTGATAGGGGTTGAGGAGGGCGATAGGGGTTTAGGAGGGCGATAGAGGTTGAGGAGGGCGATAGGGGTTTAGGAGGGCGATAGGGGTTTAGGAGGGTGATAGGGGTTTAGGAGTGCGATAGGGGTTGAGGAGGGTGATAGGGGTTGAGGAGGGCGATAGGGGTTTAGGAGGGCGATAGGGGTTGAGGAGGGTGATAGGGGTTTAGGAGGGTGATAGGGGTTGAGGAGGGTGATAGGGGTTGAGGAGGGCTATAGGGGTTGAGGAGGGCGATAGGGGTTGAGGAGGGTGATAGGGGTTGAGGAGGGCGATAGGGGTTTAGGAGGGCGATAGGGGTTGAGGAGGGCGATAGGGGTTGAGGAGGGCGATAGGGGTTGAGAAGGGTGATAGGGGTTGAGGAGGGCGATAGGGGTTGAGGAGGGCGATAGGGGTTGTTGAAGGTAAAAGGGCCTGAGGAGTGGAATAGGGGTTGAGGAGGGCGATAGCGGTTGAGGAGGGCGATAGGGGTTTAGGAGGGCGATAGGGGTTGAGTTACACACTGTTTGTGTGGCGCAATATCGGAGAGAGCGATGTCAAGGAAAGCCTATTTGAGAAGCACAAAGGGTCCTCTTGAGGAGAGGGTGATAGGTGGCTCCCCAGCCACAAAGGGGCTTCTTAGAATGGGCCAGTGGGGCAACGGTGGCTCTATTTGGGTTGTATAAAGAGCATACCTTCATCAGCCTTAGCCATCATAGAGAGGCTGGTTCCCTGATTGCAGAAGACCTGGGGGTACAAGCATAGCACAGGCACCATTTAGTTCATGACACACATTCATAGACTACACACAACCACCAAGGACATTGGATGAACGAGTGGGGTCATGCAATTATCTGCATCCTCTCTCACCTTTGTGGTGAGCGATAAACAGATGTATTTACGGATAAGCGGTGCAAAATAAGAGGGCAACGAAAGTATTGAAAAAAAGTGAGCTTTCAGCCTGGAGGAGTGGTGCCAAGGCTGCGCGCCAGAGCTCCAGTGCTCCCCCACAGCCTGGTTCATCCGGTGCCTCCTCTACGCACCAGGCCTCTTGTTGGTCTCCCCAGCCTGGTGGGCCCTGTGGCAGCCCCACGCACCAGGCTGTCTCTGCGTCTCCTCCCTCCAGAGTCGCCCTCCAGTCCGGACCCTCCAGCGACGCCCTCCAGTCCGGAGCCTCCAGTGTCACCCTCCAGTCTGGAGCCTCCAGAGGTGCCCTTCAGTCCGGAGCTTCCAGTGTCGCCCTTCAGTCCGGAGCCTTCAGTGTCGCCCTCCAGTCCGGAGCCTCCAGCGAAGCCCTCCAGTCCGGAGCCTCCAGCGACGCCCTCCAGTCCGGAGCTCCCAACAAGGGCACCCAATCCGGGGCCCGCTATGAGGGGGGGGGGGGGGGGGGGGGCGGGGTACTGTCACGCCCTGACCTTAGAGAGCTTTTTATGTCTCTATTTTGGTTTGGTCAGGATGTGATTTGGGTGGGCATTCTATGTTCTTTTTTCTATGTTTTTGTATTTCTTTGTTTTGGCCGAGTATGGTTCTCAATCAGGGACAGCTGTCTATCGTTGTCTCTGATTGGGAACCATACTTAGGTATCTTTTTCCCACATGGTTTTTGTGGGTAGTTGTTTTCTGTTTAGTGTTTTGCACCTGACAGGACTGTTTCGGTTTCGTTTATTCACTTTGTACCATTTTTGTTTCAGTGTTCTGTTTATAAAAAAGTCATGAACACTTACGACGCTGCGCTTTGGTCCGATTCCTCCTCTTCAGAAGACGACACCCGTTACACAGCCATTTCAATAACAATCCAGTCTGATGTCTGATCTGTTTAGAAAGTTGCTGGCTTACTCCACTCTGATGAAGCACATAGGGGTTTATTCATTATTTTCTCTATATTCAATTTTCCAGTACTATTACTTTTCAAGGTATTGCAGTTGTGATACATAATTGAAATGCCTCTAAAAAAAAATACATGATCTTATTGTTCCACACATGATCTCCTCATAATAACCATTGATGGTGTTTCTCATCAACAGTTACACAACATTCCCACAACCCTCTCCCAGCCTCTAAGCCCCATCCAGAAATTGATTATCAGGGCTCAGATAGTTTTGGGATCTGTGCCACAATCTTATCAGCAGTTGTTAATTCGTTTTTCAGTACATATTGGGATGCAAGTCTATATTCCCTTCATTTCCCATTGGCAGAGTCCAATATTTATCAGCGTTTTTGTCCCTCATTCATCTGGTGTGACCATGGGGCCAGGGTTCCAGTTTGGAGCATACTTTCCACTGTGCACTTTTGGTACTGCCTTTTCACTGATGACGGGACCACAATTCCTAAAAAGACACTTTCGCTATCACGTTTGTGGCAAAAAAATATCCATCGAATTTATTCAGTCATTTTTTAAATATATATTTTTTTATCACTCACATCCGAAGATATTGACATGTCATATTCATCCAATGTCTGTCATGCTGCAGGATGATCAAATCAGATGTTATTTGTCACATGCGCCGAATACAACAGTGAAATGCTTACTTACAAGCCCTTAACCAACAATGCAGTTTTAAGAAAAATAAGAGTTGAGTAAAAAATAAAAGTAACAAATATTTAAAGAGCAGCAGTAAAATAACAATAGTGAGGCTATAAATAGTCCGGGTAGCCATTTTATTAGCTGTTCAGGCGTCTTATGGCTTGGGGGTAGAAGCTGTTAAGAAGTCTTTTGGAGTCTGCGGTAGTAGAGAGAACAGTCTATGACTACGGTGGCTGGAGTCTTTGACAATTTTTAGGGCCTTACTCTGACACCGCCTGGTATAGATGTCCTGGATGACAGGAAGCTTAGACCCAGTGATGTACTGGGCCGTACGCACTACCCTCTGTAGTGACTTGCGGTCGGAGGCCAAGCAGTTGCCATACCAGGTGGTGATGCAAACCAGTCAGGATGCTCTTGATGGTGCAGCTGTAGAAGCTTTTGAGGATCTGAGGACCTCATGCCAAATATTTTCAGTCTTCTGAGGGGGAATAGACTTTGTCGTGCCCACTTCACGACTGGCTTGTTGTGTTTGGACCATGATAGTTTGTTGTTGATGTGGACACCAAGGAACTTGAAGCTCTTAACCAGGTAGGCAAGTTGAGAACAAGTTCTCATTTACAATTGCGACCTGGCCAAGATAAAGCAAAGCAGTTCGACACATACAACGACACAGAGTTACACATGGAGTAAAACAAACATACAGTCAATAATACAGTAGAAACAAGTCTATATACGTTGTGAGCAAATGAGGTGAGATAAGGGAGGTAAAGGCAAAAAAAAGGCCATGGTGGCAAAGTAAATACAATATAGCAAGTAAAACACTGAAATGGTAGATTTGCAGTGGAAGAATGTGCAAAGTAGAAATAAAAACAATGGGGTGCAAAGGAGCAAAATAAATAAATAAAATAAAATAAATACAGTAGGGAAAGAGGTAGTTGTTTGGGCTAAATTATAGGTGGGCTATGTACAGGTGCATTAATCTGTGAGCTGCTCTGACAGCTGGTGCTTAAAGCTAGTGAGGGAGATAAGTGTTTCCAGTTTCAGAGATTTTTGTAGTTCGTTCCAGTCATTGTCAGCAGAGAACTGGAAGGAGAGGCGGCCAAAGAAATAATTGGTTTTGGGGGTGACAAGAGAGATATACCTGCTATTAACATCTGACATAAATATCTAAAGACACTGAAGCAGCAAACTTTGTGGAAATTAATATTTGTGTCATTCTCAAAACTTTTGGCCACGACTGTACATACAGTATGAGATGAGAAAAGCAGTATGTAAACATTATTAAAGTGACTAGTGTTCCATTATTAAAGTGGCCAGTGATTCCATGTCTATGTATATAGGGCAGCAACCTCTAAGGTGCAGGGTTGAGTAGCCAGGTGGTAATCGGCTAGTGATGTCTATTTAACAATCTGATGGCCTTGAGTTTTTCAGTCTCTCGGTCCCAGCTTTGATGCACCTGTACTGACCTCACCTTCTGGATGATAATGGGATGAACAGGTTATAGCTTGGGTGGTTGATGTCCTTGATGATCTTCTTGGCCTTCCTGTGACACCGGGTGCTGTACATGTCCTGGAGGGCAGGCACTGTACCCCCGGTGATGCGTTTGGCAGATCGTACCACACTCTGGAGAGCCCTGTGGTTGCGGGTGGTGCAGCCCGACAGGATGCTCTCAATTATGCACCTGTAAAAGTTTCTGAAGGTCATTGGGTCCAAGCTGAATTTCGTCAGCCTCCTGCGGTTGAAGAGGCGCTGTTGCACCTTCTTTATCACACTTTCTTTGTGGGTGGACCATTTCAATTTGTCAATGATGTGTATGCAGAGGAACTTGAAGCTTTCCACCTTCTCCACTGTGGTCCCATCAATGTGAATAGGGGCGTGCTCCCTCTGCTGTTTTCTGAAGTCCATGAACACCTCCTTTGTTTTGTTGACGTTAAGAGATAGGTTATTTTACTGGCCCCACTCTGCCAGGGCCCTCACTTTCTCCCTGTAGGCTGTCTCATCATTGCTGGTAATCAGGCCTAATACTGTTGTGTCGTCTGCAAACTTGATGATTGAGTTAACGGTGTGTGTGGCCACGCAGTGATGGGTGAACAGGGAGTACAGGAAGGAGCTGAGCATGCACCCTTGTGGGGGCTCTGTGTTGAGGATGAGTGAAGTGAAGGTATTGTTTCCTACCTTCATCACCTGGGGTGGCCCGTCAGGAAGTCCAGGACCCAGTTGCACAGGGCGGGGTTCAGACCCAGCTTAATGATTAGCTTGGTGGGTACTATGGTGTTGAAGGAAGAGCTATAGTCAATGAACAGCATTTTGACGCACGTATTCCTCTTGTCCATTTGGGATTGCATTGTCTTCGGATCTATTGGGTCGGTAAGCAAATTGAAGTGGGTATAGGGTGTCAGGTAAGCTAGAGGTGATACGATCCTTAACTAGGCTCTCAAAGCACTTCATGATGACAGAAGTGAGTGCTATGGGGCGATAGTCATTTAGTTCAGTTACCTTTGCTTTCTTCAGTATGGTGGACATCTTCAAGCAAGAGGGTACAACAGACTAGGATGGGGAGAGAATGAATATGTCCGTAAACACTCCAGCCAGCTGGTCTGCGCATTCTCTGAGGATGCGGCTAGGGATGCAATCTGGGCAAGCAGCCTTACGAGGGTTAACAAGCTTAAATGTCTTACTCACGTCGGCCACAGAGAACGAGAGCCCACAGTCGTTGGGAGCGGGCCGCACCAGTGGCACTGTGTTATCCTCAAAGCGGGCGAAGAAGGTGTTTAATTTGTCTGGGAGAAATACTTTTTTGTCTGCTACATACGTCTTGTGTCTGAGCCGTTGAATTGCGCCACTGTCTCTGTACCAACGTTTTGCCTGTTTGATTGTTTTACGGAGGGAATAACTACACTGTTTGCATTCAATCATTTTCCCAGTCACCTTGTCATGGTTAAATGCGGTGGTTCGCACTTTCAGTTTTGTGCGAATCCTGTCATCTATCCATGGTTTTTGGTTTGGGTATGTAGTGTTTTCCTCAAATTTGCTTTGTTAAAATCTCCAGGTACAATTAATGCGGCATCAGGATATGTGGTTTCCAGTTTGTGTAAAGTCCAGTGTAGTTCCTATTGGTATTGGCTTGAGAGGGAATATTCACAGACTTTGTGCACTACACGAACATAGCATTGCATACATGTGGTGCTGAAATAGGGGAATTGCCCTAGCTGAGTATAAGCAAAAGTGAATACATTAACCACAGGCATTAAAACCATTCAATACTGCTAGTGCTGGCGCATGAAAACTCCTGATGGTGCATAAAAACTCCTGATGGCACATGATAACTCCTGATAGCACAAGAAAACTCCTGATGGCGCATGAAAACTCCTGATGGCACAACCCTAACCTCAAACCCCTAACCCTAACCCTTAACCACTACACTCTAACCCTAACCCTTAACCACTACACTCTAACCCTAACCCTTAACCACTACACTCTAACCCTAACCCTTAACCACTACACTCTAACCCTAACCCTTAACCACTACACTGTAACCCTAATCCTTAACCACTACACTCTAACCCTAACCCTTAACCACTACACTCTAACCCTAACCCTTAACCACTACACTCTAACCCTAACCCTTAACCACTACACTCTAACCCTAAGCCTTAACCACTACGCTCTAACCCTAACCCTTAACCACTACACTCTAACCCTAACCCTTAACCACTACACTCTAACCCTAACCCTTAACCACTACACTGTAACCCTAACCCTTAACCACTACACTCTAACCCTAACCCTTAACCACTACACTCTAACCCTAACCCTTAACCACCACACTGTAACCCTAACCCTTAACCACTACACTCTAACCCTAACGCTTAACCACTACACTCTAACCCTAACCCTTAACCAATACACTCTAACCGTAATCCTAATTGTAACCGTAAACCAAAATAGCCTTTTGTTATTTTGGGAACGGCCGAAATGTCCCCACTTTTGCTATCCTTGTGAGGACTTCTGGTCCCCACCCACCTCTTCGTCTGAGGAGGAGAAGCGAGAAGGATCGGAGGACCAATGTGCAGCGTGGTAAGTGTCCATGGTTGTTTATTTAAAAAACATAAACTGAACACTATGAATACAAAAACAATAAACGTGATCAAACCAAAACAGTACCGTGTGGCGACAAACACACAACTCACGTCCTGACCAACTAAAACAAACGAATAACACAGGAACTAGGGTCAGAACGTGACAATTTTGTTGAGTAAATGCATTTATTGGTTTATTTTCATTTTGATAAGAGATGGCGTTAAAAATGGGGTCCCTGCTGAACACATTTTTAAAAAACACTGGTGTTAATGGATGTTGTGATAAATTATAAATGTGGGAATCTTCACCCAAATATTGGCAGAGTAAGCTGTGCATTACCTACTACAACTGTCACAGAATCATATAGAAAACATACTGTATGCCCTATGGAAAACTCCATATCATTAGAGCCATGATTAATGAAACAAGATGTCAACAGCAGTCAAACAAGATGGTAACCATTCATCATTTATGACTTACACTGAAAAGTGCTGAGGCAAACCACCAGGGACGACTATAGTTAAGCCATGGGATGAAAGACAGCTAGAGCACAATCAACCTAAGCATCCAGGGAGGTTCGCTCAGAACAAAACCAACTAGTGAGAAAAAAAGATAGAATCAACAAAGAGCGAGTTAAAAGACTAGAACAATACTGTTTCTCCCTCCATTGACTTCTGTTTCCCATTGCCGTGAGGAGGCGCGCCAAGTCTTGAAGATGTATGGTTGGAAACAGAACAGCGGGGTTACACACTGAGCAGTGGGTAACTAGAACAATCTGCCCCTTGCAGAACCTACCCAGTCCTGGATCCTTGGAGAAAATGGCTTGGCAAGAGCCTTGAATCGATACGCCTTCCGAAGAAGTTTGAGAGGCTTGGGAGGAGCTGACCTTTCTCCACACAAGATCTTTACTTAGATGATTTAGGGGTTATAGTGTGCAGTGTGTGTGTGTGTGTGTGTGGGGGGGGTGGGGGGGGTGGGGGGGTGGGGGGGGGGGGGGGGTGGTTGGGCGTGTGTGAGTTTGTGCGCGAGTGTGTGCATACATGTTTGTGTGTTTCCAAATACAGACAGACTGAAGACAGAGGAGGAGACAGACTGAACACAGAGGAGGAGACAGACTGAACACAGAGGAGGAGACAGACTGAACACAGAGGGGGAGACAGACTGAAGACAGAGGAGGAGACAGACTGAAGACAGAGGAGGAGACAGACTGAAGACAGAGGGGGAGACAGACTGAAGACAGAGGGGGAGACAGACTGAAAACAGAGGAGGAGACAGACTGAAGTCACAGAGGGGGAGACAGACTGAAGACAGAGGAGGAGACAGACTGAAGACACAGAGGGGGAGACAGACTGAAGACACAGAGGGGGAGACAGACTGAACACAGAGGGGAGACAGACTGAAGACAGAGGGGGAGACAGACTGAAGACAGAGGAGGAGACAGACTGAACACAGAGGAGGAGACAGACTGAACACAGAGGAGGAGACAGACTGAACACAGAGGGGGAGACAGACTGAAGACAGAGGAGGAGACAGACTGAAGACAGAGGAGGAGACAGACTGAAGACAGAGGGGGAGACAGACTGAAGACAGAGGGGGAGACAGACTGAAGACACAGAGGGGGAGACAGACGGAAGACAGAGGAGGAGACAGACTGAAGACACAGAGGGGGAGACAGACTGAAGACACAGAGGGGGAGACAGACTGAACACAGAGGGGGAGACAGACTGAAGACAGAGGAGGAGACAGACTGAAGACACAGAGGGGGAGACAGACTGAAGACACAAGAGGAGACACACTGAAGACACAAGAGGAGACAGACTGAAGACAGAGGAGGAGACAGACTGAAGACAGAGGAGGAGACAGACTGAAGAACCAGAGGGGGAGACAGACTGAAGACACAGAGGGGGAGACAGACTGAAGACACAAGAGGAGACAGACTGAAGACACAGAGGGGGAGACAGACTGAAGATACAAGGGGAGACAGACTGAAGACACAAGGGGAGACAGACTGACGACAGAGGAGGAGACAGACTGAAGACACAAGGGGAGACAGACTGAAGACACAGAGGGGGAGACAGACTGAAGACAGAGGAGGAGACAGACTGAAGACAGAGGAGGAGACAGACTGAAGACAGAGGGGGAGACAGACTGAAGACAGAGGGGGAGACAGACTGAAAACAGAGGAGGAGACAGACTGAAGTCACAGAGGGGGAGACAGACTGAAGACAGAGGAGGAGACAGACTGAAGACACAGAGGGGGAGACAGACTGAAGACACAGAGGGGGAGACAGACTGAACACAGAGGGGAGACAGACTGAAGACAGAGGGGGAGACAGACTGAAGACAGAGGAGGAGACAGACTGAACACAGAGGAGGAGACAGACTGAACACAGAGGAGGAGACAGACTGAACACAGAGGGGGAGACAGACTGAAGACAGAGGAGGAGACAGACTGAAGACAGAGGAGGAGACAGACTGAAGACAGAGGGGGAGACAGACTGAAGACAGAGGGGGAGACAGACTGAAGACACAGAGGGGGAGACAGACGGAAGACAGAGGAGGAGACAGACTGAAGACACAGAGGGGGAGACAGACTGAAGACACAGAGGGGGAGACAGACTGAACACAGAGGGGGAGACAGACTGAAGACAGAGGAGGAGACAGACTGAAGACACAGAGGGGGAGACAGACTGAAGACACAAGAGGAGACACACTGAAGACACAAGAGGAGACAGACTGAAGACAGAGGAGGAGACAGACTGAAGACAGAGGAGGAGACAGACTGAAGACACAGAGGGGGAGACAGACTGAAGACACAGAGGGGGAGACAGACTGAAGACACAAGAGGAGACAGACTGAAGACACAGAGGGGGAGACAGACTGAACACAGAGGGAGAGACAGACTGAAGACAGAGGAGGAGACAGACTGAAGATACAAGGGGAGACAGACTGAAGACACAAGGGGAGACAGACTGACGACAGAGGAGGAGACAGACTGAAGACACAAGGGGAGACAGACTGAAGACAGAGGAGGAGACAGACTGAAGACACAAGGGGAGACAGACTGAAGACAGAGGTGGAGACAGACTGAAGACACAAGAGGAGACAGCCTGAAGACAGAGGGGGAGACAGACTGAAGACAGAGGGGGAGACAGACTGAAGACAGAGGAGGAGACAGACTGAAGAACCAGAGGGGGAGACAGACTGAAGACAGAGGAGGAGACAGACTGAAGACACAGAGGGGGAGACAGACTGAAGACACAGAGGGGGAGACAGACTGAACACACAGGGGGAGACAGACTGAAGACAGAGGGGGAGACAGACTGAAGACAGAGGAGGAGACAGACTGAAGACACAGAGGGGGAGACAGACTGAAGACAGAGGAGGAGACAGACTGAAGACACAGAGGGGGAGACAGACTGAAGACAGAGGAGACAGACTGAAGACACAGAGGGGGAGACAGACTGAAGACAGAGGGGGAGACAGACTGAACACACAGGGGGAGACAGACTGAAGACAGAGGGGGAGACAGACTGAAGACAGAGGAGGACACAGACTGAAGACACAAGAGGAGACACACTGAAGACACAAGAGGAGACAGACTGAAGACAGAGGAGGAGACAGACAGAAGACAGAGGAGGAGACAGACTGAAGACACAGAGGGGGAGACAGACTGAAGACACAGAGGAGGAGACAGACTGAAGACACAAGAGGAGACAGACTGAAGACACAGAGGGGGAGACAGACTGAACACAGAGGGAGAGACAGACTGAAGACAGAGGAGGAGACAGACTGAAGATAAAAGGGGAGACAGACTGAAGACACAAGGGGAGACAGACTGAAGACAGAGGAGGAGACAGACTGAAGACACAAGGGGAGACAGACTGAAGACAGAGGTGGAGACAGACTGAAGACACAAGAGGATACAGACTGAAGACAGAGGGGGAGACAGACTGAAGACAGAGGGGGAGACAGACTGAAGACAGAGGAGACAGACTGAAGACACAGAGGGGGAGACAGACTGAAGACAGAGGGGGAGACAGACTGAAGACAGAGGGGGAGACAGACTGAAGACAGAGGAGGAGACAGACTGAGGACACAAGGGGAGACAGACTGAAGACAGAGGGGGAGACAGACTGAAGACACAAGGGGAGACAGACTGAAGACAGAGGGAGAGACAGACTGAAGCAGGGGAAGCATCAGAGAGGAAAGCTGTCAGAATGGGCTCTGCTCTGGAGCCTGGGTAAAGGAACCATCTGTGGGACACACACATACACACACACATTTGCACCACAAATATCCACACATACTCATTGGCAGACCAGGCTGGTGTGTATGTGTATGTACAGTGGCCATATCAATCCTTATCTAGTGTTTTCCCGGGTCATCGCCTCAGAGCAGAAGCAAACACCACCACAGAGCCAAATGGTGAGTCACACCCATTGAGTTATAAAAGAACTGGAGACTGCTTCCAAGATGGACGCCCGTTGTTTTCAACACAATCTACTCACGTTTCTCATACTCTGTTTCCTTGTCGCTGCCATCTACTTCACAGAGCACTAGCACTTAGTGCCCAATGGAGCAAGCAATGACATCATCACAGCCCCATCTCATCAACGGGGCTGTAGTAAAGCAGGTTAAATAAAGGTGAAATAAAATACAAATATGGAATACTGAAGTATAATTACAATCATTTCATAAGTGTCAAAGGCTTTTATTGACAATTACATGTTGATGCAAAGAGTCAGTATTTGCAGTGTTGACCTTTTTTCAAGACCTCTGCAATCTGCCCTGGCATGCTGTCAATTAACTTCTGGGCCACATCCTGACTGATGGCAGCCCATTCTTGGAGTTTGTCACAATTTTGGGGGTTTTGTTTGTCCACCCGCCTCTTGAGGATTGACCACAAGTTCTCAATGGGATTAAGGTCTGGGGAGTTTCCTGGCCATGGACCCAAAATATTGATGTTTTGTTCCCCGAGCCACTTAGTTATCACCTTTGCCTTATGGCAAGGTGCTCCATCATGCTGGAAGAGGCATTGTTTATCACCAAACTGTTCCTGGATGGTTGGGAGACATTGCTCTCGGAGGATGTGTTGGTACCATTCTTTATCCATGGCTGTGTTCTTAGGCAAAATTGTGAGTGAGCCCACTCCCTTGGCTGAGAAGCAACCCCACACATGAATGGTCTCAGGATGCTTTACTGTTGGAATGACACAGGACTAATGGTAGCACTCATCTTGTCTTCTCCGGACAAGCTTTTTTCCTGATGCCCCAAACAACCGGAAAGGGGATTCATCAGAGAAAATGACTTTACCCCAGTCCTCAGCAGTCCAATCCCTGTACCTTTTGCAGAATATCAGTCTGTCCCTGATGTTTTTCCTGGAGAGAAGTGGCTTCTTTGCTGCCCTTCTTGACACCAGGCCATCCTCCAAAAGTCTTCGCATCACTGTGTGTGCAGATGCACTCACACCTGCCTGCTGCCATTCCTGAGCAAGCTCTGTACTGGTGGTGCCCCGATCCCGCAGCTGAATCAACTTTAGGAGACGGTCCTGGCGCTTGCTGGACTTTCTTGCGCACCCTGAAGCCTTCTTCACAACAATTGATCCGCCCTCCTTGAAGTTCTTGATGATCCAAAAAAATGGTTGATTTAGGTGTAATCTTACTGGCAGCAATATCCTTGCCTGTGAAGCCCTTTTTGTGCAAAGCAATGATGACGTCACGTGTTTTCCTTGCAGGTAACCATGATTGACAGAGGAAGAACAATGATTCCAAGAACTACTCTCCTTTTGAAGCTTCCAGTCTGTTATTTGAACTCAATCAGCACGACAGAGTGATCTCCAGCTTTGTCCTCCTCAACACTCACACCTGTGTTAACGAGAGAATCACTGACCTGATGTCAGCTGGTCCTTTTGTGGCAGGGTTGAAATGCAGTGGAAATGTTTTTTGGGGGATTCAGTTCATTTGTATGGCGAAGAGGGTCTTTGCAATTAATTTCAATTCATCTGATCACTTTTCATAACATTCTGGAGTGTATGCAAATTGCCATCATGCAAACTGAGGCAGCAGACTTTGTGAAAATTAATATTTATGTCGTTCTCAAAACTTTTTGCCACGACTGTATATACTGTATTATATTCTACTGTTCTTAGTCAATGCCACTCTGACATTGCTCATCCTAATATGTATATATTTCTTAATTACTTTCTTTTACTTTTAGATTTGTGTATTATTGTAAATTGTTAAATACTACTGCGCTGTTGGATCTAGGAACACCAGCATTTCACTACACCAGCAATAACATCTGCTAAATATATGTATGTGACCAATGCAATTTGATTTGATTAGATTTTCATTGCATTTCATTGTTTCCAGGCCCTCTAATTTCAGCAGCATAGACAGATCCACACCTCAACACTTTCCCCCTTTCACCATAGTGGAGTAGTCCTAACAGCCGGAGCGATGCTACAATTTCAGCACCACACCTTTGTGGACAGCTCCTGCTGTGCTGAGGCTTCAGCTTACTGGCCCCTCTGATTTCAACACCTTGCACAGATCCACACTCCACCTCTCCTATCCTTCTACAACACATCAGTGCAGGGATATTGTGTTTTCAGCACCTCATGTCCTACGGACAGCTCCCTACCGGGGGTGTATGATGGATTGTGTGTGTGCGCAGACATTTTCCCATTGTTCTGTAGGTGAGCTGATGCAGTGTTCTCTCTCTCTCTCTCTCTCTCTCTCTCTCTCTCTCTCTCGCTCTCCCTCTCTCTCTCTCTCTCTCTCTCTTTCTCTCTCTCTCTCTCTCTGTAAGTTTCACTCTGTTGTTAAGGACGAAGAAACGGAGGTGTTTGAAGGTAAGTGTCCACTGAGTGCTGGGAAGAGACGGCAGCAGGCAGTATTAATTATTGATCTATGTAGAGGTAGAGTCAGGGCTCAGCGCCTGGGGATCAGACTACTGCTGCGATGACGGCTGATTTAGAGACATCAGCAGTCTCGCACGCACACTACCACACAGGCAAGCACGAACGCACACACACACACAGTAAGCAAGCAGCTTTTTAATCAACTCACACTTGCGATCAGCCAAAATCTGGGCATAGGGTGTGAAATGCTAATGTTGTGATCAGATCAGAAGTGGTGTAGGTGTAAGGTAGTGTTTTGGTGTTCCAGTGTTTTTTAGTGGCACTCTCTTGATTGTATCTAAATACACTGTCGTTAAGTTTCACATTAGGTTAAACTGCTTAGAAACTATCCATGGGGAATGTATTATGTGAAATCAACCCGACATTATTATCTTATTATTAGTAACCTGCATTCGGTAAATCTGACATCATAGCTTAGATATAACGTCTTTGTTGACAGCTTGACCTGACTGGGACAAACTCAAGACCCTATAATGTTAAATTATAGTAATTCACCACTATTCAGCGGCAGGGTAGCCTAGTGGTTAGAGCGGTGGACTAGTAACCGGAAGGTTGCAAGTTCAAATCCCCAAGTTGACAAGGTACAAATCTGTCGTTCTGCCCCTGAACAAGAAAGTTAACCCACTGTTCCTAGGCCGTCATTGAAAATAAGAATTTGTTCTTAACTGACTTGCCTAGTTAAATAAAGGTTAAATAAAATATTCCAAGTTGTTGTAGCATGATTGAGCCAGAGTTTGACCTGCATGGCATGGTCACATCATGGTGGTGGCATCGTGGTGGTATGGTGGGGTGGTATGGTGGGGTGGCATCGTGGGGTGGCATCATGGTGGTATTGTGGTGGCATGGTGTGGGAGCATCATGATGGTGGTATGGTGGTGGCATCATGATCATGGTGGCATGGGGGTGGCATAGTGATGGCATCATGGTGACCAGGTGGTGGGATAGTGGTGGTATGTTGGCAGCATCATTGTGGCATGGTGATGGCATGGTGATGGCATTATGTTAGTATGGTGTTGGCATTATGGTAGTATGGTGTTGGCATCATGGTAGTATGGTGTTGGCATCATGGTGGCATGGGGGTGGCATAGTGATGGCATCATGGTGACCAGGTGGTGGGATAGTGGTGGTATGTTGGCAGCATCATGGTGGCATGGTGATGGCATGGTGATGGCATAGTGGTGACATCATGGTGGCATGATGGTGACATGATGGTGACATGGTAGTGGCATCATGGTGGCATAGTGGTGGCATAACAATGTCATCATGGTGGCATAGTGTTGGCATAGTGGTGGCATGGTTGCAAGGATAATCACAGCCTTCTGAAATGGCAGCTGATACCTTTCACACTCCAAGGAGTAGAGCAGTGTGCTTGTGTGTTAGTGTGTATTTGTGTGTACTTGTGGGTGTGTTTGTGTTTTTTTGTGTGTGTGTGCGTGTATGTGCTGTCCCCGCCAAGGTCATGGGCTCACTGGGGTAGAGTGGCTCCTGACCAGCTGGTTTGTGGCGGTGCCGGGCGGGCAGGCGGAGGGTGGCGTGGGGACAAATGTGGTCAGGGGTGAGACAGGCTTTTAATCAAGGTTGACGTGTGACTCAGCAGGCAGGGAGGGAGAGAGCAGCACCAGGAAAGGAGGAGGAGGAGCGGGTGGAGGAGAGAGAGGAGAATGATTAAAAGAGGGGGAAGAGAGGAGGAGGTGGAAGAGGAGGAGGAGCGGGTGGAGGAGAGAGAGGAGAATGATTAAAGGAAGGGGAAGAGAGGAGGAGGTGGAAGAGGAGGAGAGCATTTTATTTCCTTCTCACCCCCACTAACCACAATGATGTGTCATGTCAGTCATGATGGTCAGCGGAGAGTGGAGGAGATGAGGAGGAGAGCATTCTCCCTCTTACCCCCACTTAACACAGTCCTGATGAACAGGGAAGAAGGTAATTCAGGAGAGGGGGAGGAGGGGGAGTAGTGGGGTGAAGGGTGCCCTGAGGTTTGACATTGGGTCACCTTTGTGTCAATCTGTTTGGGGGGGAAACATGCCCCACTAATCCCCCCTCTATACCCCTTTACACCTCTCTCTACCTCTTTACACCCCTCTATACCCCTTTACCCCTCTCTCTACCTCTTTACACCCCTCTCTACCCCTTTACCCCTCTCTCTACTTCTTTACACCCCTCTATACCCCTTTACCCCTCTCTCTACCTCTTTACACCCCTCTATACCCCTTTACCCCTCTCTCTACCTCTTTACACCCCTTTCTACCCCTTTACCCCTCTCTCTACCTCTTTACACCCCTCTATACCCCTTTACCCCTCTCTCTACCTCTTTACACCCCTCTATACCCCTTTACCCCTCTCTCTACCTCTGTACACCCCTCTCTACCCCTTTACCCCTCTCTCTACCTATTTACACCCCTCTCTACCCCTTTACCCCTCTCTCTACCTCTTTACACCTCTCTCTACCCCTTTACCCCTCTCTCTACCTCTTTACACCCCTCTCTACCCTTTTACACCCTTCTCTACCCATTTACACCCCCTCTACCCCTTTAACCCCCTCTCTACCCCTTTAAACCTCTCTCCACCCCTTTACACCCCTCTACTCCTTTACCACTCTCTACCCATTTAAACCTCTCTCTACCCCTTTACAACCCTCTACCCCTTTACACCCCTCTACCCCTTTACACCCCCTCTACCCCTTCACCACTCTCTACCCCTTTAAACCTCTCTCTACCCCTTTACACCCCTCTATACCCCTTTACCCCTCTCTCTACCTCTTTACACCCCTCTATACCCCTCTCTCTACCCCTTTACACCCCTCTCTACCGATTTACCCCTCTCGCTACCTCTTTACACCCCTCTCTACCCTTTTACATCCTTCTCTACCCATTTACACCCCTCTCTACCCCTTTACACCAATCTCTACCATTTACATCATTCTCTACCCATTTACACCCTCTCTACCCCTTTACACCAATCTCTACCCTTTATACACCCTCTACCCCTTTAACCCCCTCTCTACCCCTTTAAACCTCTCTCCACCCCTTTACACCCCTCTACTCCTTTACCACTCTCTACCCATTTAAACCTCTCTCTACCCCTTTACAACCCTCTACCCCTTTACAACCCTCTACCCCTTTACACAACCCTCTACCCCTTTACACCCCCTCTACCCCTTTACACCCTCTACCCCTTTAAACCTCTCTCTACCCCTTTACAACCCTCTACCTCTTTATACCCCTCTCTACCCCTCTACCCCTTTACACCCCTTTATACCTTTACCCCTTTACCCTTTACAACCCTCTACCCCTTTACACCCCCCTCCACCCCTTTACACCCCTCTCTACCCCTTTTCACTCCTCTACCACTCTCTACCCCGCAACCCCTTTACAACCCTCTCTACCCCTCTACCCCTTTACACCCCTCTACCCATTTACACTCCTCTACCCCTTTACACCATCTACCCTTTTACAACCCTCTACCCCTCTACCTCTTTATACCCCTCTCTACACCTCTACCCCTTTACAACCCTCTACCCCTTTATACCCCTCTCTACCCCTCTAATCCTTTACAACCCTCTACCTCTTTACACCCCTCTCTACCCCTCTCTACCCCGTTACACCCCTCTACCCCTTTACAACCCTTTACCCCTTTACAACCCTTTACCCCTTTACCACTCTCTACCCATTTAAGCCTCTCTCTACCCCTTTACACAACCCTCTACCCCTTTACACCCCCTCTACCCCTTTATACCCTCTACCCCTTTAAACCTCTCTCTACCCCTTTACAACCCTCTACCCCTTTAAACCTCTCTCTACCCCTTTACAACCCTCTACCCTTTTACAAACCTCTACCCCTCTACCTCTTTATACCCCTCTCTACCCCTCTATCTCTTTATACCCCTCTCTACCCCTCTACCCCTTTACAACCCTCTACCCCTTTATACCCCTCTATACCCCTCTAACCTTTTACAACCCTCTACCTCTTTATACCCCTCTCTACCACTCTACCCCTTTACAACGCTCTACCCCTTTACACCCCTCTCTACCCCGTTACACCCCTCTACCCCTTTACAACCCTTTACCCCTTTACAACCCTCTACCCCTTTACACCCCTCTACCGCTTTACAACCCTCTACCCCTATACACCCCTCTCTACCCCGTTACACCCCTCTACCCCTTTGCACCCCCCTCTATCCCTTTACAACCGCTCTATCCCTTTACACCCCTCTACCCCTTTACAACCCTCTACCCCTTTACACCCTCTCTATCCCTTTACACCCCCTCTATCCCTTTACACCCCCTCTATCCCTTTACATCCCCTCTATCCCTTTACACCCCTCTACCCCTTTACACCGTCTCTACCCCTTTACCCCCTCTCTTCCCCTCTCTACCCCTTTACCCCTCTCTACCCCTCTACCACTTTACACCCCTCTACCCCTTTACACCTTTCTCTACCCCTTTACAACCCTCTACCCCTTTAAACCCCTCTACCCCTTTACACCTTTCTCTACGCCTTTACAACCCTCTACCCCTTTACACCCTCTCTACCCCTTTACCCCCTCTCTTCCCCTTTCTACCCCTTTACCCCTCTCTACCCCTCTACCGCTTTACACCCCTCTACCCCTTTACCCCTCTACCCCTACCCCTTTACCCCCTCTCTACCCCTCTACCCCCTCTCTACCCCTCTACCCCTTTACCCCCCTCTCTACCCCTCTACCCCCTCTCTACCCCTCTACCCCTTTACACCCCTACACCCGTTTACACCCCTCTACCCCTTTATCCCTCTTTCTTTTTTATTTATTTCTCTCCTTTTCTCTCTCTCTTTCCTCCCTCCCTCCATCGGTTCTCCTGGCTGGACCCGCTCTGCCTTAACAGTCCATCCCTCATTCATATACTGCAGCGCTGCATCAGAGAGCAGCAAGCCCAGACGGGAGCATCCTTCACAGAGAGATGGAGAGATGGCGAGACGGAGGGAGGGAAGGAGAGCAGAGAGAGAGAGAGAAAGAGAGAGAAAGAGAGAGAGAGAGAGAGAGAGAGAGAGAGAGAGAGAGAGACAGACAGACAGACAGACAGACAGACAGACAGACAGACAGACAGACAGACAGACAGACAGACAGACAGACAGACAGACAGACAGACAGACAGAGAGAGAGAGACAGACAGACAGACAGAGAGAGACAGAGAGAGAGAGAGAGACAGTAGGGAGTTAATTTGGTTATCCACAGAGAGAGAAATGGGGGGATGTTAGAGAAAGAGAATAAGGAACAGATGGAGAGGACATCCACACTCATCCAATGGAGAGAGTGATAGAGAGCACCTCCCAGACTGGAGTTAACATGTTGCTGCTTACTGCAGAGGCAGCACTTAGCTCCCTGGGCAGCCCCTCTGCTCTCTGCCTGCCTGCTTCCTGTGAGGGGGATTGTCAGGTCACCCCCCTTCTCACCCAGGTTGACATAGACCAGTGCAGTGATAACAGTGCACTCTGCTCCATAAAATATGGTGCTAGGCTGGGGCATATAACCATTTAATATTTCCTGCAGCATCTGGTGGCTTAGAGAGTAGAGATAAAAGCCACTGCCCTGCTCAAACGGCTGTATAATGGTTATACTGTAGCTGCTACAAAATAATATAGCTGTGGGTTTTTATTAAGGCCTAAGGCGTATGGACAATCGTTTTATGTCCTACAGGATTCCTTTGTACCTGTGAGTCTCTTGAACACATCGGAGTTTAGAGACTTGAAACGCATTTGGCCTTTGATCCATTCCACTGCACACCACTGCATTGCCCAATAGAATTCAACCTTTTTGAACACATTGGCTTTCACAAAGTGAGCAGGCGCACTGGATCCTGGTTGGATGTCCAGGTTAAAAGAAAACTCCACCCCGAACTGTCTTTAGGTATTTGTTTCATTAGTCCATTGTTGGCATAGTCCCACATTCTTTTGTCAGCAATCAAGTTTTCAAGATATGGAACTTTAAAAATGCTCTTTTTAAAACGTTGAATCCAGGACTTTAAATGTGTCTCGGCAACTGACCCACAGTGTCCTATATAGAAGGAACTAGAGAATGAACTGGGATATTAGTGGAAGGATACTGTACGTGTGGGTGCAGTGTGTCCACAACTTTAATGTCATCCGTTGCCGCAGTGTGTTTACCTTGGCTGGAAAGTGATGCTCGGAGGGGTACGTCAAAGACACACTGACAGAGAGGGAGAGGAGCAGTTTCCTGGTCCACACACACACACACACACACACACACACACTGCAGAGTGACTAATTGTACACCAGGGGTGTCACCGGGGTGATGTGGGGCACCTGGTCATACTTAGAGGACGAGGGGTGATGTGGGGCACCTGGTCATACTTAGAGGACGAGGGGTGATGTGGGGCACCAGGTCATGCTTAGAGGACGAGGGGTGATTGTCACAGGACAGGGAAGGGTTAAGGCGTATCCCCCCTCCCCACCGTGGCCCCGTGCCTGACCCCTCAGGAGCCCCAGTGTTCCATCAGTGATTTCATCGCTGGACAAGCGACATCTTGAGCAGAGAGATGGGCCCCGAGCGTCAAATTAAAGGTTGCCATAATTTCTGGCTATGTGTGAGTGAGGTGTCAGCTTACTCAAGGGTTGGAGTGTGTATTTGTGTGAGTGTTCATGAATGAGACGAATACGGTGTATGTGTGTGTGTGTGTGTGTGTGCGTGTGGGCGTGCATGTGTGCGTGCGTGGGTTGGTGAATGAGACAAATATGGTGTAGTGTGTGTGTGTGTGTGTGTGTGTGTGTGTGTGTGTGTGTGTGTGTGTGTGTGTGTGTATATATGTATGCGTGTGCGTGTGCGTGCGTGGGTTGGTGAATGAGACAAATATGGTGTAGTGTGTTTGTGCGTGTGTTTCCGTCTTGACAATGGGATTATTCCCCCGGGCTGGAGTCCTGTGGGCATGGAACAGGAAGCCTTTACTTTCTTTGTTTACTTGGAGTGAACAGTCTGAGTAGATGATGCTCTGAGTGGATGATGCTTGTCACAAAGCTTCTACCCATTGGTATGTGAAGATTCTTATTGAATTAACGGAATCTTGTGGCATATTGTCGCAGGCATGCTGCGTTCGGACGGAACACCGCTAATTCTCAGTGGGGAGAGAAGGGTGGGTGTATATGTGTTGGGGTGTGTGTGTGTTACAAGCGGAATGCTGTCGTCATCGATTTCGATGGACAGCCAAGATTGCATGTGTTTATGTGTGCAATTGTGTGTGTGTGTGTGTGGAGGGGGGGTTTATGTATGTTTATGTTTGTGTTTTTATGTGTGTGTCACAAAAGCGAAGCATTGTCATCATCGATTTCAAATGGACAGCCACGCCAAGGTGGAATGCGTTTATGTGCAGGCTTATATACAGTATATTAAAGAGAGTGTATGTATTTCTATGCTATACGGTGCACCTGGGAGAGCTGCAAATCTCAATGTATATCCATAAAGAAATAGTTGTTTTATTTCCTGTCTCTGTCCCATCGGCTGCCTGCTCAGCTCCCCCCCACTCCTCCTCTTCTTCCACCCATACTGTCTTTATTTCCCCCGCTCCTCTCCTCCTTTCCTGGCAAGGCAGGCTGTCAGGCTGCAGTGGGGCGGGCTGGATTTACGTCAGGCCGGTGGATGGGGAGATGATCGCTTCATCAGTCCCAGTGTAAATCTGGGAATATTTAACGACTGTCGGTCCCGTCCATCAATCAGGGGCCCCGCCGGCTCCCACTGAGCCTGTGGAGAGGCGATATAGACTCGCCTTTCTTACACACACACACACACACACACACACACACACACACACACACACACACACACACACACACACACACACATACAAACACACAGACACACACACACACACACACACACACACACACACACAGACACACACTGAGGAGCAGTTGATTGCGTGTGTGTACTGACTGCTGTTGGAATACCAACACACAATCATTTAATTCAATCAGCCCTCTGTCAGTTTAGCATAGAACCACTTGGGACAGATCAGAGGAGGAAAAAATGGATGCAGATTTCACACTATCGACATCAGCTACACAGCATCTGGATATTTATTCTATCTTCCAGTGTATGTATGCTGCGCTACGTCATTGCAACATTGGTCTAATAAGCATTGGTCTATGCGTTCCTATTCCATCTTTGGCTCAAGCTGTAGCCAAGCGTCTTCATGTCTGCCTATTGTTGTTGGCGCAAGTTCTTGGCTTCACTCTTTGGCCAGCTTTCCCAACCCTAACCCAATAGATAATAGCTTAACATGCTTAAGAGGCATTCCGTGAGTGGCAATTCAATCCCTTTACAATACCTTTCCTTGTAATGGGTTCCCAATGAGTTTGGTAGACAGTGGTGTGTGGAAGCCCACACTGTGGAAATACAATGGAGTATGTTGGTGTGTGTAATAAGGATTAAATCATTGATAGGATGAAGAAACATCTAAATAGCTTTCCTGTACGTAGAGGCAGTGTGTGTGTGTGTGTGTGTGTGTGTGTGTGTGTGTGTGTGTGTGTGTGTGTGTGTGTGTGTGTGTGTGTGTGTGTGCCATGTGTGTGGTCAAATCAAATTGTATTTGTCACATGCGCCGAATACAACAGGTATTCGGTAACAGGTAACACCTTACAGTGAAATGCTTACTTACAAGCCCTTAACCAACAATGCAGTTTTAAGATTTAAAAAATATATAATATAACAAATAATTAAGGAGCAACAATAAAATAACAGGAGCGAGGCTAAATACAGGGGTTCTGGTACAGAGTCAATGTGAGGAGGCTATATACAGGGGTTCTGATACAGAGTCAATGTGAGGAGACTATATTCAGGGGGATACGGTACACAGTCAATGTGAGGAGGCTAAATACAGGGGGTTCTGGTACAGAGTCAATGTGAGGAGGCTATATACAGGGGTTCTGATACAGAGTCAATGTGAGGAAACTATATACAGGGGGTTATGGTACAGAGTCAATGTGAGGAGGCTAAATACAGGGGTTCTGATACAGAATCAATGTGAGGAGGCTATATACAGGGAGTTACGGTGCAGAGTCAATGTGAGGAGGCTATATACAGGGAGTTACGGTGCAGAGTCAATGTGAGGAGGCTAAATACAGGGAGTTACGGGTACACAGTCAATGTGAGGAGGCTATATACAGGGGGTTCTGGTACAGAGTCAATGTGAGGAGACTATATACAGGGAGTTACGGTACACAGTCAATGTGAGGAGGCTAAATACAGGGAGTTATGGTACACAGTCAATGTGAGGAGGCTAAATACAGGGAGTTACGGTACAGAGTCAATGTGAGGAGGCTATATACAGGGGTTCTGATACAGAGTCAATGTGAGGAGGCTAAATACAGGGGTTCTGATACAGAGTCAATGTGAGGAGGCTAAATACAGGGAGTTACGGTACATAGTCAATGTGAGGAGGCTATATACACAGGGTTACAGTACAGAGTCAATGTGAGGAGGCTAAATACAGGGAGTTACGGTACATAGTCAATGTGAGGAGGCTATATACACAGGGTTACAGTACAGAGTCAGTGTGAGGAGGCTATATACAGGGAGTTACGGTACACAGTCAATGTGAGGAGGCTATATACACAGGGTTACGGTACAGAGTCAATGTGAGGAGACTATATACAGGGAGTTACGGTACACAGTCAATGTGAGGAGACTATATTCAGGGGGTTACGGTACAGAGTCAATGTGAGGAGGCTAAATACAGGGGGTTCTGGTACAGAGTCAATGTGAGGAGGCTATATACAGGGAGTTACGGTGCAGAGTCAATGTGAGGAGGCTATATACACAGGGTTACGGTACAGAGTCAATGTGTGGAGACTATGTACAGGGAGTTACGGTACACAGTCAATGTGAGGAGGCTAAATACAGGGAGTTACAGTACAGAGTCAATGTGAGGAGGCTATATACAGGGGGTTCTGGTACAGAGTCAATGTGAGGAGACTATATACAGGGAGTTACGGTACACAGTCAATGTGAGGAGGCTAAATACAGGGAGTTATGGTACACAGTCAATGTGAGGAGGCTAAATACAGGGAGTTACGGTACAGAGTCAATGTGAGGAGGCTATATACAGGGGTTCTGATACAGAGTCAATGTGAGGAGGCTAAATACAGGGGTTCTGATACAGAGTCAATGTGAGGAGGCTAAATACAGGGAGTTACGGTACATAGTCAATGTGAGGAGGCTATATACACAGGGTTACAGTACAGAGTCAATGTGAGGAGGCTAAATACAGGGAGTTACGGTACATAGTCAATGTGAGGAGGCTATATACACAGGGTTACAGTACAGAGTCAGTGTGAGGAGGCTATATACAGGGAGTTACGGTACACAGTCAATGTGAGGAGGCTATATACACAGGGTTACGGTACAGAGTCAATGTGAGGAGACTATATACAGGGAGTTACGGTACACAGTCAATGTGAGGAGACTATATTCAGGGGGTTACGGTACAGAGTCAATGTGAGGAGGCTAAATACAGGGGGTTCTGGTACAGAGTCAATGTGAGGAGGCTATATACAGGGAGTTACGGTGCAGAGTCAATGTGAGGAGGCTATATACACAGGGTTACGGTACAGAGTCAATGTGTGGAGACTATGTACAGGGAGTTACGGTACACAGTCAATGTGAGGAGGCTAAATACAGGGAGTTACAGTACAGAGTCAATGTGAGGAGGCTATATACAGGGGGTTCTGGTACAGAGTCAATGTGAGGAGACTATATACAGGGAGTTACGGTACACAGTCAATGTGAGGAGGCTAAATACAGGGAGTTATGGTACACAGTCAATGTGAGGAGGCTAAATACAGGGAGTTACGGTACAGAGTCAATGTGAGGAGGCTATATACAGGGGTTCTGATACAGAGTCAATGTGAGGAGGCTAAATACAGGGAGTTACGGTACATAGTCAATGTGAGGAGGCTATATACACAGGGTTACAGTACAGAGTCAGTGTGAGGAGGCTATATACAGGGAGTTACGGTACACAGTCAATGTGAGGAGGCTATATACACAGGGTTACGGTACAGAGTCAATGTGAGGAGGCTATATACAGGGAGTTACGGTACAGAGTCAATGTGAGGAGGCTATATACAGGGAGTTACGGTACAGAGTCAATGTGAGGAGGCTAACATAACGATATAATAGCTTCAGACATAACGATCTTTTTTTGTGAAGAATCAACAACAAGTGGGACACAATCATGAAGTGGAACGACATTTATTGGATATTTCAAACCTTTTTAACAAATCAAAAACTGAAAAATTGGGTGTGCAAAATTATTGGATCACATTTAATTTAAATTAAATTAAATTTAAATTACTGGATCACATGGGGCTTCTGGAGTGCGTTGTGTTGTGGTGGCGTGGGTTCAAATTCCGGGTCCGCCATGGCATGGATGAGCCGTGTTATATGAGCATCTCTTGCCTACTTGGATGCATTTGACAGAAAGAGCATTGAAGATTTATCTTGTAAGCCTCCTCAAACTACGAGAGGAATACACAGCGGATGTTTTCTCCAATCTTGGACAACACTCTTCAGAATCAGTTGATGCATGGCTTCTCTTGCTGAACACTCTTTAAAAAAAGGCTTTTGGGTTCATTATGCATATCCTACGCTCTGTCCCCATAGGCTGTCCCCATAGGAGAACCCTTTTTGGATCCAAGTAGAACTCTTTTTGAAAGCTAAAATATACTAATGCTAAAATATACTTAAGTATCAAAAGTAAAAGTAACAATGATTTCTGACAAGCAAAACATTTTGGGACTATGTCAACAATGGACTAATGAAACAAATACCAACGTTTCATTTTGGGGTGGAATTTTCCACCCCATTTACAGATAGCCACGGGCAAATTCCAACACTTAGACAATATTTTACAAACGAAGCATGTGTGTTTAGTGAGTCTGCCAGATCAGAGGCAGTAGAGAAGATCAGGGATGTTCTCTTGATTAGAGGGTGAATTGGTCCATTTTCCTGCATTCAACATATAATGACTACTTTTGGGTGCCAGGCAAAATGTATGGAGCAAAAAATATAAACCTTTAAAAAGATTTGACTGAAATAAAGCTCATATAAGGAAATCAGTCAAATGAAATAAATAAATTAGGCCCTAATATATTGATTTGACATGACTGGGCAGGGGTGCAGCCATGGGTGGGCCTTGGAGGGCATAGACCGACCCACTTGACAACCAGGCCCACCCACTGGGGAGAAACGCTCTGCCAATCAGAACGAGTTTTTCCCCACAAAAGGGCTTCATTACAGACAGAAATTCTCTGCAGCACCCCCTCAGACGATCCCGCGGGTGAAGAAGCCGGATGTGTAGGTTCTGGGATGGCTTGGTTACACGTGAGGCCGGTTGGATGTACTGACAAATGCTTTTGATAGAGAATGACCATTCAATTATCTAGCAACAGCTCTGGTGGACATTGCTGTGGTTGCATGCCAATTCCACGCTCCCTAAAAACTTGAGACATCTGTGGTGTTGTGTGACAAAACTGCACATTTAAGAGTGGCCTTTTATTGTCCCCCAGCACAAGGTGCACCTGTGTAATGATCATAATGTTTAATCAGGTTCTTGATATGCCACACCTGTCAGGTGGATGGATTATCTTGGCAAATGAGAAATGCTAATTTACAGGAGAGGAATGGGGGTCGGGGTTAACACTGCCTATGCATCCAAGCTAAAATTAACTTGTTTTTTTATTCATTTATTTAATTAAAATTTTACCCCCTTTTCTCCCCAATTTCGTGGTATCCAATTGTTAGTAATTACTATCTTGTCTCATCGCTACAACTCCCGTACAGGCTCGGGAGAGACGAAGGTCGAAAGCCATGCATCCTCTGATACACAACCCAACCAAGCCGCACTGCTTCTTAACACAGCGCGCATCCAACCCGGAAGCCAGCCGCACCAATGTGTCGGAGGAAACACCGTGCACCTTGCTACCTTGGTTAGCGCGCACTGCGTCCGGCCCTCCACAGGAGTCGCTGGTGCGCGATGAGACAAGGATATCCCTACCGGCCAAACCCTCCCTAACACGGACGATGCTAGGCCAATTGTGTGTCGCCCCACGGTCCTCCCGGTCGCGGCCGGCTGCGACAGAGCCTGGGCGCGAACCTGGTGGCCAGCTATAATTAACTTTAGTTACATCATAACTTTTAGCGAATATGTTCTATGTTTACTTGAAAGAGATAAAATTGTTATGATTTGATAGAAAAATTTAAAAGACTCTGCTTCAAGCCCCCCTTTGTCTTTCTCTCCCTCCTTACGTTCTTCCCCCGCTGTTTGTGTAAGAAGACAGGCTTATTTCTAGGCAGCTGTGGCTTGGGGGCTTTCCGACAGTCCCGGGTTAGGGTCCAGGGCTGCACGCTTTGTTTAATTGCGGAGCGAACGCCTCTGTGGAACATTTAAGATGATGGAGAGGGGCTGTGGCGTTCCTCTGATGTTCCCGCTTCCGTGTCGCCGGCGTTCCAGCAGCAGACATTTATCAAACCCCTAATGGGCCAAAATGGGGTTTGCCTTGTCTGCCGTCTGGTGTTTTTGCCCAGATGCTTCTATACACAGATGGAGAGAAGAGACGAAGGCTAATTAAAATTGAATAAGTCTATTTGTGTCCTTGGCAAGACACCTTTCCTCAAAGAGTGAGTGCGCGGTTCCCAGGTTCTCATATGCTTTGCAGCGACTTGTATGACTTGGAACAGCCTTTTGGTAAATTGGCAACAACTGCAATAGCTAGCAGTGCTATCAGAATGACAATTGATAACTCATACTTGAGGATATGTCAAGTAACATTTTTTATATTTTATTTGACCTTTATTTAACTAGGCAAGTCAGTTTAAGAACAAATTCTTATTTTCAATGACGGCTTAGGAACAGTGGGTTAACTGCCTTGTTCAGGGGCAGAACGACAGATTTTTAACATGTCAGCTCAGGGATTCAATCTTGCAACATTTTGGTTACTAGTCCAACGCTCTAACCACTAGGCCACCTGCCGCCCCGATTATCCTTTTATGATGTAGGAAATGTCACTCATATCATGTACTTTGTGCTAGAAGATAAGAACAGGTCCCACATTAACTGGATGTATTCTTGTCCACAGGAAAGCATCCATGACAGTAATAGTGAGTTCCGGTGGACACAGAAGGTATTTGTTTGTTAGACTTGGTAATTGTCGACAGTCTAATTGTCATCCGTCTGACATTTAAGAGGATAATTAATCACAGGTCCCCTAGCCCGTCAATTAAATTACGATCAAGATGCCAACAGCGGAGAGCGTTATCCCACTGACCATATATAGTTGAGATTTATGGCACATTTTTAAAAGGGAATCGCTGTAGGAATCTAATATGATGCAACTTCTTGTTAAGAGTCCCGTAGTGAATGCTGTAGACGGGCTCTGAAACACTAGGAGGGAGAGGCCGAGATAGGATGTTTATTTCATATTAATTGATGTCTGTTTTTCCCCAGCGTTGAATGCTGGCTGTTGGAAAGGAAAAGGAAAGGGGAGATACCTAGTCAGTTGTACAACTGAAAGCCTTCAACTGAAATGTGTCTTCCGCATTTAACCCAACCCCTCTCTATGTGTGTCTGTGTGTGTGTGTCTCTGTGTGTGTCTCTGTGTGTGTGGCATTCTTTTTAAATCTGAGGCCAACAAGAAGAATCGATATGGTCGGGGCCTGAGATGGGAAGCCGATTCACAGCTAAACTGGCGTCAGCATTTTCCCCCCATGCAGGCGACATTAATGAATTAATGAATAGATCAGGCATCAAAAAGAGCAGGCCCTGTCAGAACTTCTACCTTAGACCACCTGTCAATCAAAGTATGTCACCATAGTGATGGTCTGTCACTGACATAACCTATCAAGGCTAGTTAGCATCTGTTGTTAGAATGACTTCAGTTGGCCTGTGAGTAGGGCTAGGATTTTGTCCTCATCACATGACCTGTTTAGGACAAACACAGGGCCATAGTTTCAGGTTGTCTAGATGGGATACAGCTTTTGTCCAAATGTACTTTTCGAGGCAAGTTCAGAGAACGTACTGTGACGGCCCTGAATTTGTCTGAACCCTCTCAGTGCTTCCCTTTTAATTCCCTATGAAATAGCCAGCATCAGCTGCGCAAGAGTGGGTTGTGAGTTCAACCCTCAGTTCCCGAAGCTCCGTTTGTTTTGTTGTATTTAAAAGTGTGCTTTGTGGCCTTGTCTCAAGTTTGACCAGGATCAGATCCACTAATTTGATTTATGTGTGATTTAAATCTGTGATTTATACCGGGTTGATTTATGTGGTCAGTTGTAGTTGAAGACTACTGAGATTTGATACTCTTTATGGTTGTGTGATAAAAGAGTTTGAGATTTTGATTGTATGATTGAGACTGGGTTTTCACTTTATGAACGGATTAACATTGCGTGACTAAGGTCACTTGAGTTCATTGCACTCATTTACCCGGGCTGGACACTTTTTTAGGCCCGAGGGACGGGACATTTACCAGTGACATTTTTACATCAGTCCTTTGTATTGGTGTAGACTAATAAAAAGGAGAAATCAATATTTTTCTCTGGTTTGCACAACCTAGCTGGCACCCCTACAAACAATAACCTCAAGTCAAAACCGTTACAGTACACTGCTGATTAGGAGAATTGGGTTAAGGTTAGGAAAAGGGTTAGGGTTACCTAAAATACAACAACAAAAATCCATATAGACATGACCCTAGTTTCATTACAAAGACCCAGAGGTTTTACTGGTCAGGTCACATGGTCAGCAATAACTCCAGCAAATCTATGAGGGCCTGCGTCTATCTGTGAAGGCCAATGAAGATCCATGCCCCTCCAGCACCTAACCTAACCAGAGACTCATTAAATCTCTTTCAGATACACTGAGACAGTCTCAGGCAGGGACCCACTCTGACAGCCAAAATACTCCAATTTGATTCTGTTTTTATATCAATGATGACTTTGAGTTTGGATTTTCACTACAGGGAATATGTGTTATGAGACGCCATCGGCGTATCTTCACGGAAGGATTGAGTCATTCACGGCAGATCTCTAATGCTTGAGACGGTAACTACTCCTTTCACGCCGTCTGGCCCGGTGTGAGGCGCTATACTCCATGGTGGACATACATTTCCTATGGGTGCACAGAGTATGAAGAACAAGCCAGCACTCGCTCTGGAATCTATTCAATGCACCGTTAAGCCGTAGAGTACTGGTCGGCTAAGCCGAACTACAGTACTGGATGTTACTGTTTCGTCAGGGAGCCACAATAGATGAAGTAATCAAATGTGATCGCTGAATTCACGTTGTGTTCGCTATTTCATGCAGCCACAGAATAGAAAGAAGATAAACAAATTTCACGTTGTTTAAAGTTACGAGATATCATTCACACAAAGTAATGAGACTGGATGTGTAAGTCTGCCTCCAGGATCAATTCAGCTCATGTATAGGTACTCAAAACAAAATAAATGAGACCAAGGACATCCATAATCCATCAGATGAACAGGTTTCAATGAAGCCAGCAACACTACTAATGAATCTCAGTGATTGCCATTATACAGGCAATATTGTGTGTTGACAAACCAATCTCAGTGAAATTAGATTTAATCTAGTCACAATTAAATACACTGAACAAAAATATAAATGCAAACATGTAAAGTGTTGATCCCATGTTTCATGAGTTTAAATATAAGATCCCAGAAATATTCCGAACACACAAAAAAGCATATTTCTCAAATTTGTTTATATCCCTTTAAGTGAGAATTTCTACATTGCCAAGATAATCCATCCACTTGACACGTGTGGGATATCAAGAAGCTGATTAAAGCGCATGATAATTACACAGGTGCACTTTGTGCTGGGGACAACAAAAGGCCAAAATATATGTCTTAAGTTTTGAGGGAGTGTACAATTGGTATGCTGACATGATTGATTTCCTTATGAACTGAAACTGTTGCATGTTGCGTTTAGATTTTTGTTCAGAGTATTTCATTCAGGTAAACTTAGTAGATTGGCTTGATAGCGACATTGACATTGTTGGTTGGCTAGCAAGCAAAACTTGACATTACACATCACTTTTGAGGCAATTAGTAGCTAGCTATCGTTAGTTCAAGTAAAACAAAATGTTAAACTAATATGAAAGTGCATGTAAACTATAAAGTACAAACCCACCATAGCTTAATTGATGGTCCACTTTGAAACACACACCCACCATGACATATAGCACCGACCACGGGGCGAAATGGTGTGTAAAGAGTGTTTCCCGTCTCAGGCATTAGGGATCTACCGTGAATGACTCAATCCTTCTGTGAAGATAAGCCGATGGCGTCTCATAACACATATCCCCGAATCCAAACTCTGTCGTGATTGATATAAAAACAGAACCAAGTTTGACTATTTTGCCTGTCATTATCCCTGGGTTTCCTAGACAGTTATCAGGGCCACAGAGATGGGATGAAAGGGCTATTGATCCCACAGCAGGCTGGAGAAGACAAGCGTTATGGTGCTCTGTTGCTCTGTGAGCGTCAATGTGCACTGAGGCATGGTAGGAAAGTCTCACTGGTGACAATAAAGGAAGGAGGAAGCATACTTGATTCCAGGCCTTTGTAGCAGCTGTCAGATCAGTGTTCAGGGAGAGATGGTAACCAGAGATAAGATGGCTGAACTTTTCACAGAGCTCCCCAAGTCCCTTTTGGTGGCGAGAGGGACACTTTTCGGAACGGCATTAGCTTGCCTTGCTGTGTGAACCCAGACGACAAGCCTCTGTCATCGTTCCCCTGCAGACGACGTTTGGTGATGTTTAGTTCAACTTCAAAACTGAATTCAGCTCAAAACTGAATCGGCGGATATGCTATACAGGGAGCATTATGTGTAGTGTTTTTCAAAATTCCACCAAAACAACAAGGGACGGCAGATGGAGTTCCCTTACATCAGATTACTTCTTCTTTCATTTTTGATGTAATGGGAGATTACAGCTGAAGTAATCATATAGAGGTTTATAGAAGGATTAGACTACACTATGGTGACTAGACTAAAATGCTTATTGAGGACTACCTGGCATGATGACTCCTTGCTGTCCCCAGTCCACCTGGACTTGCTGCTGCTCCAGTTTAAACTGTTCTGCCTGCGGCTATGGAATCCTGACCTGTTCACCGGACGTGCTACCTTGTCCCAGACCTATTATTTGACCATGCTGGGCATTTATGAACATTTGAACATCTTGGCCATGTTCTGTTATAATCTCCACCCTGCACAGCCAGAAGAGGACTGGCCACCCCTCATAGCCTGATTCCTCTTTTTATTTTATACCTTTATTTAACCAATGAATGACGGCCAAGGGGTTAACTGCCTGTTCAGGGGTAGAACGACAGATTTGTACCATGTCAGCTCAGAGATTCAAACTTGCAACCTTTAAGTTACTAGTCCAATGCTCTAACCACTAGGCTACCCTGCCACCCCAGCCTAAAACCTCTCTAGGTTTCTTCCTAGGTTTTGGCCTAACTAGGGAGTTTCTCCTAGCCTACATGCTTCAACTCCTGCATTGTTTGGGGTTTTAGGCTGGGTTTCTGTACAGCACTTTGAGATATCAGCTGATGTACGAAGGGCTATATAAATACATTTGATTTGATTTGATATAGAGGGATTAGACAACTATTTGGTGACTAGACTAAAATGCTTATAGGATTAGACTACCATATGAAGTGAAACCTGTGTTATTGTCATATAAGTGACACTTATATGCTATGATAGTTTAATTGGATATGCTTTAATTAACTAAAACAAAAATGTATTAAGACTATAAAAAAAATTATATAACATTTCAGTCAGTTTACATGGCAGCGATTATTGCAGTCCTCCTGTCAGTTATGTGTGTACTGTATGTGTGTTGAATATTAGCGCTCTTTTGCATTATCCTACATGCTATGTGTGTTTGTGAATGGAGTGTCTACACTTACCCACCTGTTGTATGTGTTTATGTAAGTGTGGATGTACGTCAATACTGGTGTATGTGTGTTTGAACAGCATCACTCGTTTGACCACCTGTTGCATGTGTTTAGAGGCTGGCACTCTATTGTTGCAGCTGCAGAGGAACGGGCGAGGGAGAGATGGGAGCGAGCAGACGGAGGGAGAGAGAGAGAGACAAGCTAGCTAACTTGCAGCAGCCACAATGTTATTTATCATCCCATATAACAGTGCCTGCATTGACTGGAGCAGCTAGCTAGCTAGGCTAACTGAGGCCACATGCTGCGCTTTTTCCCCAACCCAATTAAAGATAATTGAATTGCTCGTTGTAGCCTACTCCTTTTAATTTGGCTAACTTTTATTTCCAGAATTTTATTCCATCTTGAACTGCATTAGTGAACTCTCACTCCACTTACATCGAGCGTCTTTGATGCTTTGATTGGCCAGCATAAACAACAAGCTACCAGTCAGCTACCAGTCTTTTTATGGGGCATGTCCTAATGTTTTGTACACTCAGTGTATAGGATATTATAGCTAACCTAACTCAAAACAGATATTAGCCTCTGTTCCATGGTCCACCACCAACCACTCAACTTGAATCAACTTGTTTTCCAGCTTGATTTATTTTAATGGATGACCATATTTAACAGTTTAGGTGACTAATGAGCAGCAATACATTTTATCTCTACATTTCCTTCATAACACTGTTTGACAATTATTGCTAGGAGATAGCTGAGCTTGTCGACATGTTTCAGCTAGCTAAACTACCTAGCTTGAAGGCGTGGTGACAGTGCCTGGTAAACAACTAGCTAGCTATCAGTCCAATCAAAGTTACCAGGCATTAAGATGTTGATTTATCTGTGGACAATGAGCCCTCTTCGGCGGACAATTCTACTGTAAATCAATGGAGCACTGAAGAGGGGCTTTTGCTGGCTAGCTCTCCCAGAAGTTGGTGTGTTGACCTAGTGTCCAAATGAGTGACAGCACCTTGAGCCAATCACGTGCAACCATAGAAGTTCAACGACACGCTTTGTACTTTCTCTGTCCGACCCTCCACCACAGAGGGCTGACACATTTTGGAGCTGCCTTACTAAATTTGACCAACGCAACAATACAATGGGAAAGCTATTATGCTTTGTCAGATAAAGCAATTGTTTAAAATAAAAAAATAAAAATTGCCGAACTGATATGCTATATTGTTGTGACATGAAATAACAGAATTGCTTGCAGGTTTCCTGGATATGCCCAGGTGACGCATCACCTCTCTATGTAACAGTGTCACATGGACATTTTCATTTCATTTAGAAAAAGCCTTTTCACTGTTAAGAAAATAGGTTTATAATTTTTCACGTTAGAATCTTAAGGTCCATTCGGATATTTGAATAACCATGCACATCCCTAGTGTGTGTGTGTGTTTATCAGTATGTGCGACTGTAATTGCTTAAAGGGGGGGAAAGTATGTGTATATTCTTATTGTGACTGAATGGAATCCATAATGGATGGAGAGGAAATCCAGTCTTGTATGAGAGGAAGGAAAGTATTGCTCAGTTTCAGAGGCAGGTCCTCTTGGCCCCCCTGTCGCCTCCTGACTTATTTATGAACACAATGTGCTGCCTTTGAAAGAGGGAGAGAGTAGGAAAATTGCATTTTAAAGAATCACATTTTGCCTCACGATCTGTCTTTCTCTGTCTGTACCCCCCCTCCCCCCACCAGCCCTACACTCGGTTCTTCCCTCCACAATGTATTGTAGTTGTTGCTCTAGAATTCCTCTACTTCTCCTTCACTTACTTTTCCTTCCCCTCTTTCTCCCCATTTACCTCCTCCTCTTCTTCTTCTTCCTTCTTCCTCTTCCTCCCCTTCTTCCGTCCTACCCTGACATCACACTATACCTTACCCTGACATCACACTATACCCTACCCTACCCTGACATCACACTACACTATACCCTACCTTTACATCACACTACACTATACCCTACCCTTAAATCACATTACACTAAACCCTACCCTGACATCACACTACACTAAACCCTACCCTGACATCACACAATACCCTACCCTACCCTGACATCACACTACACTAAACCCTACCCTGACATCACACTACACTAAACCCTACCATGACATCACACTATACCCTACCCTACCCTGACATCACACTACACTAAACCCTACCCTGACATCACACTACACTATACCCTACCTTTACATCACACTATACCTTACCTTACCCTACCCTGACTTCACACTACACAGAATGTTTACCTGCAGTTTGTACGATTGAAGCTAAGAACTTAGAAGCTAACAGTTACAGCTGAATCTAATTTATTTTACCCCAGTTAATGTCAACGTTAGTGCCAGGGTCTCTGTCACCCTGGTCAGTCACGGCCTTGTACTGTAGTCTGTATAGTCAGAGGGCTTTACTGTTGGAAACCACCAAAAGCCCTCAGTAATATCAGCTATTCTCTGTGTCTTCCCGTATGTATTGACCTTCGAAGTCGCTGTGGCCTTTGTTGGAATATGCCAAACATTCCAAGGTCCGAAGGCTAGATCGATTGCTTCAGTCATGGTTATTGTTGAGTCAAACCTTTCAGTAGAATTGAGTGGAAAAGACATGAGGAGGGTTGGAACATTAAAAAGACATGAGGAGGATTGGAATACCGAGTAGACATGAGGAGGGTTGGAACACTAAGAAGACATGAGGAGGATTGGAATACCGAGTAGACATGAGGAGGGTTGGAACACTAAGAAGACATGAGGAGGATTGGAATACAGAGAAGACATGTGGAGGATTGGAATACCGAGTAGACATGAGGAGGGTTGGAACACTAAGAAGACATGAGGAGGATTGGAATACCGAGTAGACATGAGGAGGGTTGGAACACTAAGAAGACATGAGGAGGATTGGAATACAGAGAAGACATGTGGAGGGTTGGAACACTAAGAAGACATGAGGAGGATTGGAATACAGAGAATACATGTGGAGGGTTGGAACACAGAGAAGACATGAGGAGGGTTGGAATACTGAGTAGACATGAGGATGGTTGGAACACTAAGAAGACATGAGGAGGGTTGAAACACTGAGAAGACATGAGGAGGGTTGGAATACCGAGTAGACATGAGGAGAGATGGAACACTGAGAAGACATGATATGGGATTGAACACTAAGAAGATACAGTGCCTTGCGAAAGTATTCGGCCCCCTTGAACTTTGCGACCTTTTGCCACATTTCAGGCTTCAAACATAAAGATATAAAACTGTATTTTTTTGTGAAGAATCAACAACAAGTATGACACAATCATGAAGTGGAACGACATTTATTGGATATTTCAAACTTTTTTAACAAATCAAAAACTGAAAAATTGGGCGTGCAAAATTATTCATCCCCCTTAAGTTAATACTTTGTAGCGCCACCTTTTGCTGCGATTACAGCTGTAAGTCGCTTGGGGTATGTCTCTATCAGTTTTGTACATTGAGAGACTGAAATGTTTTCCCATTCCTCCTTGCAAAACAGCTCGAGCTCAGTGAGGTTGGATGGAGAGCATTTGTGAACAGCAGTTTTCAGTTCTTTCCACAGATTCTCGATTGGATTCAGGTCTGGACTTTGACTTGGCCATTCTAACACCTGGATATGTTTATTTTTGAACCATTCCATTGTAGATTTTGTTTTATGTTTTGGATCATTGACTTGTTGGAAGACAAATCTCCGTCCCAGTCTTAGGTCTTTTGCAGACTCCATCAGGTTTTCTTCCAGAATGGTCCTGTATTTGGCTCCATCCATCTTCCCATCAATTTTAACCATCTTCCCTGTCCCTGCTGAAGAAAAGCAGGCCCAAACCATGATGCTGCCACCACCATGTTTGACAGTGGGGATGGTGTGTTCAGGGTGATGAGCTGTGTTGCTTTTACGCCAAACATAACGTCTTGCATTGTTGCCAAAAAGTTCAATATTGGTTTCATCTGACCAGAGCACCTTCTTCCACATGTTTGGTGTGTCTCCCAGGTGGCTTGTGGCAAACTTTAAACAACACTTTTTATGGATATCTTTAAGAAATGGCTTTCTTCTTGCCACTCTTCCATAAAGGCCAGATTTGTGCAATATACAACTGATTGTTGTCCTATGGACAGAGTCTCCCACCTCAGCTGTAGATCTCTGCAGTTCATCCAGAGTGATCATGGGCCTCTTGGCTGCATCTCTGATCAGTCTTCTCCTTATATGAGCTGAAAGTTTAGAGGGACGGCCAGGTCTTGGTAGATTTGCAGTGGTCTGATACTCCTTCCATTTCAATATTATCGCTTGCACAGTGCTCCTTGGGATGTTTAAAGCTTGGGAAATCTTTTTGTATCCAAATCCGGCTTTAAACTTCTTCACAACAGTATCTCGGACCTGCCTGGTGTGTTCCTTGTTCTTCATGATGCTCTCTGCGCTTTTAACGGACCTCTGAGACTATCACAGTGCAGGTGCATTTATACGGAGACTTGATTACACACAGGTGGATTGTATTTATCATCATTAGTCATTTAGGTCAACATTGGATCATTCAGAGATCCTCACTGAACTTCTGGAGAGAGTTTGCTGCACTGAAAGTAAAGGGGCTGAATAATTTTGCACGCCCAATTTTTCAGTTTTTGATTTGTTAAAAAAGTTTGAAATATCCAATAAATGTCGTTCCACTTCATGATTGTGTTGTTGTTGATTCTTCACAAAAAAATACACGAGGAGGGTTGGAACACTGAGAAGACACGAGGAGGGTTGGAACACTGAGAAGACACGAGGAGGGTTGGAACACATGAGGAGGGCTGGAACACTGAGAAGACATGAGGACAGTTGGAACACCAAGAGGACATGAGGAGGGTTGGAACACTGAGAGGACATGAGGAGGGTTGGAACACCGAGAAGACACGTGGATGGTTGGGACACATGAGGAGGGCTGGAACACTGAGAAGAAATGAGGATGGTTGGAACACTAAGAAGACATGAGGACAGTTGGAACACCAAGAGGACATGAGGAGGGTTGGAACACTGAGAGGACATGAGGAGGGTTGGAAAACAGAGAAGACATGAGGAGGGTTGGAACACTGAGAAGACACAAGGAGGGTTGGAACACTAAGAAGCCATGAGGAGGATTGGAATACCGAGTAGATATGAGGAAGGTTGGAACACTAAGAAGACATGAGGAGGATTGGAATACAGAGAATACATGTGGAGGGTTGAAACACAGAGAAGACATGAGGAGGGTTGGAACCCTAAGAAGACCTGAGGAGGATTGGAATACAGAGAATACATGTGGAGGGTTGGAACACAGAGAAGACATGAGGAGGGTTGGAATACTGAGTAGACATGAGGAGGGTTGGAACACTAAGAAGACATGAGGAGGATTGGAATACAGAGAATACATGTGGAGGGTTGGAATACAGAGTAGACATGAGGAGAGATGGAACACTGAGAAGACATGATATGGGTTGGAACACTAAGAAGATATGAGGAGGGTTGGGACACTGAGAAGACATGAGGGGGGTTGGTACACTAAGAAGACATGAGAAGGGTTGGAACACTGAGAAGACATGAAGAGGGTTGAAACACTGAGAAGACATGAGGAGGTTTGGAATACCGAGTAGACATGAGGAGAGATAGAACACTGAGAAGACATGATATGGGTTGGAACACTAAGAAGATATGATGAGGGTTGGGACACTGAGAAGACATGAGGGGGGTTGGTACACTAAGAAGACATGAGAAGGGTTGGAACACTGAGAAGACATGAGGAGGGTTGGAACACTGAGAAGACATGATTAGGGTTCGAACACTAAGAACATATGAGGAGGGTTGGGACATTGAGAAGACATGAGGAGGGTTGGAACACTAAGAAGACATGAGGATGGTTGGAACACCAAGAGGACACGAGGATGGTTGGGACATTGAGAAGACATGAGGAGGGTTGGAACACTAAGAAGACATGAGGACGGTTGGAACACCAAGAGGACATGAGGAGGGTTGGAACACTGAGAGCACATGAGGAGGGTTGGAACACCGAGAAGACATGAGGAGGGTTGGAACACTGAGAAGACACAAGGAGGGTTGGAACACGTGAGGAGGGCTGGAACACTGAGAAGACATGAGGAGGGTTGGAACACTGAGAAGACATGAGGAGGGTTGGAACATCAAGAGGACATGAGGAGGGTTGGAACACTGAGAAGACATGAGGAGGGTTGGAACACTGAGTAGACATGAGGAGGTTTGGAACACCGAGAAGACATGAGGAGGGTTAGAACACTGAGAAGACATGAAGAGGGTTGGAACACTGAGAAGACATGAGCAGTGTTGGGACACTGAGAAGACATGAAGTCGTGGTGGTTTGTTCTGACTACTGGCGAAGTGAACCTATGTTTACAAGGCCTAGTGTAGAACCTTGGTGACTGTAATTGCTTAAAAGGGGGGAAAGTATGTGTGTATTCTTATTGTGACTGGATGGAATCCATAATGAATGGAGAGGAAATCCAGTCTTGTATGAGAGGAAGGAAGGTATTGCTCAGTTTCAGAGGCAGACAGATGAAGATAGACAGGGTTAGTAGATCATCCCCACCTTAATGGACAGGAAACCCCAGAACACAGTTACTGTAGATGGATCATGTATATGAATTCCCCCACCATCACCTCCAACTTACACACATCTACACACACACTATACTTTCTGTCTATTCTTCTCCATCTCATCTTTCTCCACACACTCTCACATACTCTCTCACACTGTCACACACTCTCTCACACTCTCTCTCTCTCACACTCTCTCTCTCTCACACACATACACACACACACACACACACACGCACGCACGCACGCACGCGCGCACGCATGCACACACACACACACACACACACACACACACACACACATCAATAACTGAGTGTGTAATGGATCTGTCTCTGGTTTCCACCGTCACACAGCTACATAGGCTCAGACAGAGGTCAGGATGGGAGGAAGTGAAAAAGAGGAAAAGATGAGAGAAAGGATAGAAGGAGAGAGATAAGACTACTGTAAGTACTCTTCTGTCTTTTCCTGCGTAAGCGGGCGTAATTGTTTTCTTGCGTGTTCCAGAGGTGTAGTGTTTTCATTACTTCCCAGCTACCAACTATGTGTTTTAGTGTGCGTGTGTTTTAGTGTGCATGTGTTATTGTGTGCATGTGTTTTAGTGTGCGTGATGATTAAGCAAAGTCCTCGGGCACAAGTAGAGGATTACTGTAGGGACCTCATACCCACTACACAGGTGTCAGAAAATATTGCTTTCTTTATTCACTAAAGCATTACAGCAGACGATAACATAGTATGTCTATATTAAGACGACAGTGGACAATATTTTGAAATAATGTGCTGTTTTGTATGAATATTAAGGAATGTATGCTAGATCATTTTTTCCAATGTACACTAAATTAACAAAAGTATATGGGCACTTGCTAGTCGAACATCTCATTCCAAAATCATGGCCATTAATTTGGAGTTGGTCCCCCCTTTGCTACTATAACAGCCTCCACTCTTCTGGGAAGGCTCTCCACTAAATTTTGGAACCTTGCTGCAGGGACTTGCTTCCATTCATCCACAAGAGCATTAGTGAGGTCGGTCACTGATGTTGGGCGATTAGGCCTGGCTTGCAATCGCTGATCCAATTCATCCCAAAGGTGTTCGATGGGGTTGAGGCCAGGGCTCTGTGCAGGCCAGTCAAGTTCTTCCACACCGATCTCAACAAACCATTTCTGTATGCACCTCGCTTTGTGCACGGGGGGCATTGTCATGTTGAAACAGGAAAGGGCCTTCCCCAAACTGTTGCCACAAAGTTGGAAGCACAGAATTGTTTAGAATGTCATTGTATGCTGTAGCATTAAGATTTCCCCTCACTGGAATTATGGGGCTTAGCCCAAACCATGAAAAACAGCCCCAGAACATTATTCCTCCTCCACCAAACTTTACAGGTAGCGTTCTCCTGGGACAAACCCAGATTTGTCCATCAGACATCCTTCCAGAGAACGTGTTTCCACTGCTCCAATGGCAGCGAGCTTTATGCCTCTCCTACCAACGCTTTGCATTGCTGATAGTGGTCTTAGGCTTGTGTGTGGCTGCTCGGCCAAGGAAACCCATTTCATGAAGCTCCCGAAGAACACTTCTTTGTGCTGACATTGCTTCAAGAAGCTGTGTGAATCTTAGTAGTGAATGTTGCAAGCTAACGCATAAGCAGTCGGCGGTCCCGTTCTGTGAGCTTGTATGGTCTACCACTTCTCAGCTAAGCCGTTGTTGCTCCTAGACGTTTCCACTTTACAATGACAGCACTTGACTGGGGCAGACAGCAAGGCACGCGTTTGACAAACTGACTTGTTGGAAAGCTGGCATCCTATGACGGTGCCACACACTGAGCTCTAAAGTAAGGCCATTCTACTGCCAATGTTTGTCTATGGAGATTGCATGGCTGTGTGCTCTATTTTATACACCTGTCAGAAATGGGTGTGGCAGAGATAGCCAAAATCCACAAATTTGTCCACATAGTTCTGTAAATATGATGTAAGGTTAGACTTGGGACGACTCTTCTCATTTCCCCGCTCCTCTCCCCTCCTCTCCTCACCTCACCTCACCTCACCTCACCTCACTGCACCTACCCTTTTTTTATCTCCTCTCCCCTCTCCTTTCCTCTCCTCCCTTTCTCCCTCTTCCATCTCCTTTCTCCTCCCCTCCCCTCCCCTCCCCTCCCCTCCCCTCCCCTCCCCTCTCCTGCCAGTAGAATCATCCCCAGAACATTACCCATGCAGGCAGGGAAATGAGACTCCAACTGTGGTTGAGGACCGGAGGGGAGCATGGGGCTCTAACCAGGATCCCTCATATCCACATATCCACCACAGGAGCTCAGATTACAACTCTGACATCACCTTAACCAACCCCCACCACCTCATCTGTCTCCTCATCCGTCGTCTCATCCACTCAACTAGGGAGAGATCAGCCTGGAATGATCTCTATTTCTTTCATTTACTCTCCCTCTTTCACTCCCCCCCTCTCCCCCTCCCTCCCTCTCTCCCTCCCTCTCTGTCTCTCTCTGTTTTTCTCCCTAATAGAGCAGGGATCCCAGACCTGATGATATTCCTAAAGGGAAATATCTCTCAAATTATGTTATGTTTGTCCTGTAAATACTAACCAGTAACCGATGGAACGTCTATTTTGCAGCTCATATTTGAATAGTTCCTAACTTTAGCAGAGAGGTTAGTATTAATTAAACACTACAAGGCCGTTGTCAATGTTAGTGTAAAGTAATTACACCACAATCAATTTGGAAGTGGATTGTTCTATTATTAGTACATTAGTAGTACATTAGTAGTACATTAGTAGCATATATTTTTTGTAGTTAAGATTAAACACACTGAGCAGCAAAATTAAACACACTGGAAGACAGTAACTGGTTCATGGGAGCAGGTTTATCCACATAATCAAACTTCAGTACAAACTCCTTATCAATGCAGGGACTGTATTTGGTTAATTAAGAACCTAGGGTAATCATTGAAAATGGCTAACATTGAAAATACACTTAATAATCACCCCCCCCCCCCCCCCCCCCCCAAAAAAAAAAAATAATAATGTAGTGAAAGCCAAAGTGGACATTGGATACACATTTCATTTCAGTGCTAGCTCTGTTTCTTTCAAATTAAATATTATTTTTTATATACTATCAAGGTTTCCTATAACAAATTCACACATTTGATTTGACTTAAACCCTGCTTCACTGTTACAAAGAGGATTTCACTTTCAGAACTGTCGCTGTCCAAATAGAGAAAGATTGTTTGCTCTTTCAGACTTTCACTACCCAGAATACATTAGTACCTCATTCCCCACGTTCAGTCACATTAAGGTAATAAACATGAATATTTTGTTAGCTTTGACTTTTCTCTCAACCTCACCCCCCCCCCCCTCCCTCCATTCCTCCTTCCCTGTCATTTACAGAACAGTGTGAGGCCATGCAATATTTATAGATCCGTCTCTCGTAATAAAATGGCTGTTTGGAATGTTAATATTCTCTCTCCTCCTTCCTCTCTCCATCTCGTGAAACGGCGAGGGGGCACACTGTGATTGAAGACGTTAGTGGCTTAGTTGGAGATAGGGGGATAGAGCTCCGGGTAATCACATTGGGCTCTTACAGCCAAGGTAACACAGCATGTCAGATGTGAATTTGATACCCAAGCTGAGAGAGGCAAAACAAAGTAAAGGAGAGAGAGAAATGCTACCGGAGGAGTGGGGGAGATTAAGATGGGAGGATAAGGGGAAAGAGTGGACAGGTGGAAGGAGTGAACGCTAACGAGGGAGAGCAGTAGAATGTGGAATAATTGATCAGAGAAGGTGAAGATTGACAGAGGGAGAGTGGAGGACGAAGGGCAGAACGATGGAGTTTTGTCTTAATCTTTCCATGGGTGGAACATCTAAAAGCCTCTCTCCTGTGCTGTACACTTTTTCAAGAGACATACTTGTGCAGTCTCTCCACCTATGAATTTTGCATGATATCAGAGATTCTTGAGTTTGAAGAGACGTCTTACTTACAAGATTGACTTACATGTTCAGCTTGAGGGTTTTGCTGTAGCTCTTATCCTTTGAGTGTTAATGATCCTACAACCTTTTCGGTGCTGTAATTGCATAAGTTACTCCCTGTGTTTTTACCTTGGGTGCTTACGTAACAAAGTGTTATCTTGTCATCTCTTTGCTTCTCTCTATCAGAGGAGATGTTTGACACAACATCCTAACATCTAAACATGTTCTCAGGCTCTGTGCGAATTGTCTTGCAGGTGGGCACATTCCCCAAAGATGACAGTCGTTTTGTTCACCCTCAGACACAAAACAGGCTTTTAAACAAACCAAGAAGTGGCGGGATCCCGGCCGCCAGCAAACAGAAGCTTTGTATAACCTGTAAATTATGGATACAGATCCGATGCATGTTTCATCCAATCTTACTTTCACACTATCGTGTCGAGTGGAGTGTGACAAATGATTCATCGCCTGAAAATGAATGTTTACACGCTGTAGTTGTGTAGGTAACGAGATGAGAACTCTCCAAAACAACATGGAAACGCGTACCGGAGGAAACCGAGTCAAGGAATTGGTTGCAACTTGACCCTTTTTGACTTCAGCAAGACAATTGAGTCGTTTAGATTCCATTGCCCTTATCATCTCACCCTCCCTGCTTTGTCTGCTTGGTAAAGTTGCTCAGAGTTGGTTTGATGTGTTTTGTTCAGTATGTTTTGTTCAGTGTGTTTTGTTCAGTGTGTTTTGGAAATATGATTGGTGAAAGTGCTCTGAAAGTGGTTGTTCGCATCCTCAGAAATGGCCTCGAGCATTATAGGTAAGCTTTGAAGTTGTCAATTGCGTCGAGTACCTTCTCATTTGCCTCTATTTCAACAGGAGTCGCAGCAGTCGACACAACAACATGTGGTTGAAATAGTCCTCTTTTAAAGACTACCCTTATGCTACGGTAAAAAAAAATGGAAAAAGAGATTTGAACATATAAAGGAAGTGAGCTCAGAATTGATTGGAGTTGTACTATTAGTTGATATATAGCAGTCGATGGCTAATACCTAGCCTTTCTTTCCTCCATTTTTTACATCTCTACTCTGGTGGGAGACTGGTGGTCTTCTGGAAAAATAGATGGGCCAAGTGTCCATTTGTTATTGTGTGTGTTTGTGTGTGTGTAACAAGGTCTCGCCGGGCAGTGTAACCATGGTAACACAATGTGTGTGTGTGTGTGTGTGTGTGTGTGTGTGTGTGTGTGTGTGTGTGTGTGTGTGTGTGTGTGTGTGTGTGTGTGTGTGTGTGTGTGTGTGTGTGTGTATGCGTGCGTGCGTGCGTGCGTGTGTGTGTTTGTGTGTGTGTGTGTCTGTGTGTGTGTGTGTGTGTGTGTGTGAGGGAGTTCCGAGAGACCTATACTGGCCCTTGCATCACTCCTTCTCCAGCACCTGCACTGTTTATAGTGGGGCAGTGTTTATACTGTTTATAGTGACTCTCTCTACCACCTTCGACCCCTAACATACTGGATGACTTTCACACAACACGAGCGAGACAAAGAGAGAGTGGTGGGTGAGGATAGACAGAGACATTGAACAAAGGAACTGATGATAGGTGATGAAAGCGATGAAAAAAAGCCAGATAAGGGCGGATGTCAGTGTGTCGCACGCTAACCTTTCCCCCACGGCCATTATCAGACAGCAGCTTGGTTCCTAACAGCTGTTTATATTGCTCCTATAGGGACTGGTGACATTGGGGTCACTAAAGCACAGCTAGGGGACATGGTATAAACCACTGACTGAGTTATATGTAAATTATAAATAAATGCATGTAGGCTAGAGGATTTGAGAAAAAACTTCTTGCCCATAGTTTTACCACAGAGGCGAACCCAACACCATTTCCTTCCAACAGTCTGTCATGGAAAGACCAGGTGTTCGTAATGCTTTGTACACTCAGGAAGACTGTGTTCCAGTGACAGATAAATATACTATATATATATATTTTTAATCTATATATATATATTATATATATATATATACATATATATAATATATACATATATACATATACACTGCTCAAAAAAATAAAGGGACCACTGAAACAACACAATGTAACTCCAAGTCAATCACACTTCTGTGAAATTAAACTGTCCACTTAGGAAGCAACACTTATTTCACATGCTGTTTTGCAAATGGCATAGACAACAGGTGGAAATTATAGGCAATTAGCAAGACACCCCCAATAAAGGAGTGGTTCTGCAGGTGATAACCACAGACCACTTCTCAGTTCCTATGCTTCCTGGCTGATGTTTTGGTCACTTTTGAATGCTGACGGTGCTTTCACTCTAGTGGTAGCATGAGACGGAGTCTTACAACCCACACAAGTGGCTCAGGTAGTGCAGCTCATCCAGGATGGCACATCAATGCGAGCTGTGGCAAGAAGGTTTGCTGTGTCTGTCAGCGTAGTGTCCAGAGCATGGAGGCGCTACCAGGAGACAGGCCAGTACATCAGGAGACGTGGAGGAGGCCGTAGGAGGGCAACAACCCAGCAGCAGGACCGCTACCTCCGCCTTTGTGCAAGAAGGAGCAGATGGAGCACTGCCAGAGCCTTGCAAAATGACCTCCAGCAGGCCACAATTGTGCATGTGTCTGCTCAAACGGTCAGAAACAGACCCCATGAGGGTGGTATGAGGGCCCGACGTCCACAGGTGGGGGTTGTGCTTACAGCCCAACACCGTGCAGGACCTTTGGCATTTGCCAGAGAACACCAAGATTGGCAAATTCGCCACTGGCGCCCTGTGCTCTTCACAGATGAGCACATGTGACAGACGTGACAGTCTGGAGACACCGTGGAGAACCTTCTGCTGCCTGCAACATCCTCCAGCATGACCGGTTTGGCGGTGGGTCAGTCATGGTGTGGGGTGGCATTTCTTTGGGGGGCCGCACAGCCCTCCATGTGCTCGCCAGAGGTAGCCTGACTGCCATTAGGTACCGAGATGAGATCCTCAGACCCCTTGTGAGACCATATGCTGGTGCGGTTGGCCCTGGGTTCCTCCTAATGCAAGACAATGCTAGACCTCATGTGGCTGGAGTGTGTCAGCAGTTCCTGCAAGAGGAGGGCATTGATGCTATGGACTGGCCCGCCCGTTCCCCAGACCTGAATCCAATTGAGCACATCTGGGAAATCATGTCTCGCTCCATCCACCAACGCCACGTTGCACCACAGACTGTCCAGGAGTTGGCGGATGCTTTAGTCCAGGTCTGGGAGGAGATCCCTCAGGAGACCGCCACCTCATCAGGAGCATGCCCAGGCGTTCTAGAGAGGTCATACAGGCACGTGGAGGCCACACACACTACTGAGCCTCATTTTGACTTGTTTTAAGGACATTACATCAAAGTTTGATCAGTCTGTAGTGTGGTTTTCCACTTTAATTTTGAGTGTGACTCCAAATCCAGACCTCCAAGGATTGATAAATTTGATTTCCATTGATGATTTTTGTGTGATTTTGTTGTCAGCACATTCAACTATGTAAAGAAAAAAATATTTAATAAGAATATTTAATTAATTCAGATCTAGGATGTGTTATTTTAGTGTTCCCTTTATTTTTTGGAGCAGTGTATAATATATGTATTATTATTATGAAGATTAAGTGAAGATTTGAGTTGTTCTGGGATAGAGGGTTGTTTTTTTGTCCACTCCATGGTGGAAGGAGGCTTTTAGGTCCACTCCATGGTGGAAGGAGACTTTTAGGTCCACTCCATGGTGGAAGGAGGCTTTTAAGTCCCCTCCATGGTGGAAGGAGGCTTTTAGGTCCCCTCCATGGTGGAAGGAGGCTTTTAAGTCCCCTCCATGGTGGAAGGAGGCTTTTAAGTCCCCTCCACGGTGGAAGGAGGCTTTTAAGTCCCCTCCACGGTGGAAGGAGGCTTTTAAGTCCCCTCCATGGTGGAAGGAGGCTTTTAAGTCCCCTCCATGGTGGAAGGAGGCTTTTAAGTCCACTCCATGGTGGAAGGAGGCTTTTAAGTCCACTCCATGGTGGAAGGAGACTTTTAGGTCCACTCCATGGTGGAAGGAGGCTTTTAAGTCCCCTCCATGGTGGAAGGAGGCTTTTAGGTCCCCTCCATGGTGGAAGGAGGCTTTTAAGTCCCCTCCATGGTGGAAGGAGGCTTTTAGGTCCCCTCCGTGGTGGAAGGAGGCTTTTAAGTCCCCTCCACGGTGGAAGGAGGCTTTTAAGTCCCCTCCATGGTGGAAGGAGGCTTTTAAGTCCCCTCCATGGTGGAAGGAGGCTTTTAAGTCCACTCCATGGTGGAAGGAGGCTTTTAAGTCCCCTCCATGGTGGAAGGAGGCTTTTAAGTCCCCTCAGGCTGAGGACAACAGACAGATGAGACTAGGACTCCTTATTAGGAATGTTAGGTGGTGTTGCATTGTAGAGATGTGCATGTTTGTTTTTCTTCACACAAAGTCTCTGTGTGTGTGTGTGTGTGTGTGTGTGTGTGTGTGTGTGTGTGTGTGTGTGTGTGTGTGTGTGTGTGTGTGTGTGTGTGTGTGTGTGTGTGTGTGAGTGTGTGTGTGTGTGTGTGTGTGTGTGTGTGTGTGTGTGTGTGTGTGTGTGTGTGTGTGTGTGTGTGTGTGTATTCGTGTGTGTGTGTATATCCGTGTGTGTCCGTGTATGTGTCATTGACTGTCTAGGACGAGTGTGACCTGGATAAAAATAGCTGCCACTGTCGCGGCCTGCTTTTCCCTGCAGTCTTTTTGTCTTGCAGATTTTACAGACTCTCTCTCGGCAAGTCTCTTCTTATCACTCTCTGTGGATGTCTGGAGTATTGAGAAAGCCAGGTCAGCTGTTGGTCCCATGTTTCATAATAGTCCAATAAGGCGTAGGTAATATAGCAGCTAGATCGAATGTAATAGCTAAATCGAATCTAATAGCTAGATTCAGAAAAGTTTAATTTCCTCAAAGTGTCAATTCATCTTGCAGCAGTCATTAAACATATAACATCTAAAAATGTTAAATAAATAGAAAAGTATATTTACAAACAAATATGCAGGGTAAGTTCAGTGTCATAGTGCAGTTAGTCCAACATTTGTTAAGATACAGAATTGTATTTGGAGTAAAAGTCTTGGCCCTATGTGTTTTATACCTTAGGTAGTCTGTACCGGTGTCCAGAGGGAAGGAGCTGGACTTCAGAGTGGAGTGGATGGGAAGAGTCAACCGCTATTTTATTGGCCTTATAGAGGACTCTGCCCAGGTAGAGAGATGACAGTTCTTGCTGTTGCTGCCCCATGATTACCTATAGGGCTTAGACTACCTATGCCTGATAGCTACATCAGTTGTGTGGCTGTCATATCACCAGGTTGAGTAGTGAGCATTATCAGACAAAGGTTTTCAGTGTAGGCGCAATTCATTCTATTCAGTGCAACTATAAAATCAACGTCACCTTGCAGCAGTATTACTATAGTAATTTAGTATAGAAGCAAATGAGGCACAAATTTGCTTTTGGTGATAGTTCCCATTTGCTTAAGCATTAATGTTAGCCTACCGTGCCTCTACTGTGAATGATGTGAGAGAACTTCAAAGCAATTGACCTTAACGTGTGAGAACTTTAGGTTTCAATTCACTAAAACATGACATCACAAGAGAAGTGAGAGAAGCAGACTTTGACTGTGAGTGAAGTGAAGCTGTTCAAGTATTATAGACAGGCACTGATCAGGGCACCTGGGATGAGGTGAGAAGGGAGCCTTGTCTTACACGTCTCTCTCTCGCTGGCCCACACTACTTAAGCCTTCACACCTTGGCTCAGGCTGATTAGGTCACCTCAGCGTTGTTTTCCTTTGACTTCCTCTTTATTGGCTAGTAGGATTAGGGGTACCGTGGGGCTTAAGACACATAGGACGAGTATGATGCAAAATGAACCTCTGCTCTCGCTCAATTCAATTTCAATTTAAAGGCCTTTATTGTCATGGGAAACATATGTTAACGTTGCCAAAGCAAGTGAAATAGATAATAAACAAAAGTCAAATAAACAAGAAAAAATGTACAGTAAACATTACACTCACAAACGTACCAAAAGAATAATGACGTTTCAAATGTCATATTATGTCTATATACAGTGTTGTAACAATGTGCAAATAGTTAAAGTACAAAAGGGAAAATAAATAAACATAAATATGGGTTGTATTTGCAATGATGTTTGTTCTTCACTGGTTGCCCTTTTCGTGTGGCAACAGGTCACACATCTTGCTGCTGTGATTGCACACGGTGGTATTTCATCCAATTGATATGGGAGTTGGCTTTGTTTTTGAATATGGTCATACATTGGGCAGGAGGTTAGGAAGTGCAGCTCAGTTCCACCTCACTTTGTGGGCTGTGTGCACATTGCCTGATTTCTCTTGAGAACCTAGTCTGCCTACGTCAACCTTTTTCAACAGCAAGGGTATGCTCACTGAATCTGTACATAGTCAAAGCGTTCCTTAATTTTTGGTCAGTCATAGTGGTCAGGTATTCAGCCACGGTGTAGTCTCTGTTTAGGGCCAAATATCATTCACATAGTTTGCACAGTTTTTTTTTTGTTAATTGTTTCTGTGTCAAATAATTATCTTATTGTTTTCTCATGATTTGGTTGGGTCTAATTGTATTGCTGTCCTGGGATTCTGTGGGGTCTGTTTGTGTTTGTGAACAGAGCTCCAGGACCAGCTTACTTAGGGAACTCTTCTGTCTTACTGTCAGGCCCACGGTCTGACAGAATATGTGCAGAAGATCTAGGTGCTGCTGTAGGTCCTCCTTGGTTGGGGACAGAAGCACCAGATTATTCAGCAAACAGTAGACATTTGACTTCAGATTCTAGTAGGGTGAGGCCGGGTGCTGCAGACTATTCTCTCTCTCTGTCTCTGTCTCTCTCGCTCTCTCTCTCTTCACTTGCTTTCTCTCTCACTTGGTGTCTCATCTGCTCTCATACTTAAACACCTTGAAGACACCCTCAAACACACATATTTACAGTCGCAAATTAATGCACACAGACAAGAGGGGAGGGAGGGAGAGAGAGAGAGAGAGAGAGAGAGAGAGAGAGAGAGAGAGAGAGAGAGAGAGAGAGCACACAGATGTTAATCTTGCAGCGTGCTGGTCCTTTACTATAGTAATACTAAAGATGTTTTACTATAGTAATACTAAATATGTTTTACTATAGTAATACTAAATATGTTTTACTATAGTAATACTAAATATGTTTTACTATAGTAATACTAAATATGTTTTACTATAGTAATACTAAATATGTTTTACTATAGTAATACTAAAGATGTTTTACTATAGTAATACTAAATATGTTTTACTATAGTAATACTAAATATGTTTTACTATAGTAATACTAAATATGTTTTACTATAGTAATACTAAATATGTTTTACTATAGTAATACTAAATATGTTTTACTATAGTAATACTAAATATGTTTTACTATAGTAATACTAAATATGTTCTACTATAGTAATACTAAATATGTTTTACTATAGTAATACTAAATATGTTTTACTATAGTAATACTAAAGATGTTTTACTATAGTAATACTAAATATGTTTTACTATAGTAATACTAAATATGTTTTACTATAGTAATACTAAAACTGTTTTACTATAGTAATACTAAAACTGTTTTACTATAGTAATACTAAATATGTTTTACTATAGTATAGTAATACTAAAGTTGTTTTACTATAGTAATACTAAAGATGTTTTACTATAGTAATACTAAATATGTTTTACTATAGTAATACTAAAACTGTTTTACTATAGTATAGTAATACTAAAGTTGTTTTACTATAGTAATACTAAAACTGTTTTACTATAGTATAGTAATACTAAAGTTGTTTTACTATAGTAATACTAAAAATGCTTTACTATAGCAATACTTAAACTGTTTTACTATAGTAATACTAAAGATGTTTTACTATAGTAATACTAAATATGTTTTACTATAGTAATACTAAATATGTTTTACTATAGTAATACTAAAACTGTTTTACTATAGTAATACTAAAACTGTTTTACTATAGTAATACTAAATATGTTTTACTATAGTATAGTAATACTAAAGTTGTTTTACTATAGTAATACTAAAGATGTTTTACTATAGTAATACTAAATATGTTTTACTATAGTAATACTAAAACTGTTTTACTATAGTATAGTAATACTAAAGTTGTTTTACTATAGTAATACTAAAACTGTTTTACTATAGTATAGTAATACTAAAGTTGTTTTACTATAGTAATACTAAAAATGCTTTACTATAGCAATACTTAAACTGTTTTACTATAGTAATACTAAAAATGCTTTACTATAGCAATACTTAAACTGTTTTACTATAGTAATACTATAGATGTTTTACTATAGTAATACTATAGATGTTTTACTATAGTAATACTATAGTTGTTTTACTATAGTAATACTATAGATGTTTTACTATAGTAATACTATAGATGTTTTACTATGGTAATACTAAAGATGCTCGACTTAAATATGTTATTTACACTTTTTCTCTTCAGCGTTTAGGGGAGAGCTCCTTACATCCTTTCCTCTCCTGTTCTATTTCCTCATCTCTCTCCAGGGCTGGAGGAGGGCGGGCAGCAAGGTTACGATGTTATGATTGTGTGGCTGACGCCATGGTCATAAAACTGACTGGATCATCTGTAACTTATCACTGGCAACATCAGCATAATACGTCCCCTGGCACACAGACATTGCCCTATAATTGACCAGCCCTCATCTGGAAAATTGAACAGATCAGTTCAGGTCATGTATGTCCGGGTGATGTTTCCATTCAAAAGAGAAATGTTTACATAACCGTGAATGACGGTAATACAGACATAAAACAAAAAATGATCTCCTTCGACCTTAATTGTCGCTAATAGTAGTCATTACAGTGGTAGTATAGTCCAGTCATAGTCCGTTTTGCGAAGTAGTGAACCACATGAACTATACTGAGCAAAAATAGAAAGGCAAAATGTTAAATGTTGGTCCCATGTTTCATGAGCTGAAATAAAAGATCCCAGAAATGTTTCTCAAATTTTGTGCACCAATTTGTTTACATCCCTGTGAGCATTACTTCTTTGCCAAGGTGATCCATCCACCTGACAGGTGTGACATTTCAAGAAGCTGATTAGATAGCATGATCATTACACAGGTGCACCTTGTGCTGGGGACAGTAAAAGGCCATAATATAAAATGTGCAGTTTTGTCACCCAACACAATTCCACAGATGTCTCAAGTTTTGAGGGAGCGCACAAATTGGCATGCTGACTGCAGAAATGTCCACCAGTGCTGTTGCCAGAGAATTTAATCTTAATTTCCGTACTGTAAGCCGCCTCCAACGTCATTTTAGAGAATTTGGCAGTATGTCCAACCGATCTCACAACCACAGACCACGTTTAACCACGCCAGCCCAGGACCTTCACATCTGGCTTCTTCACCTGCAGGAACATCTGAGACCTGCCACCTGGACAGCTAATGAAACTGAGTATTTCTGTCTGCAATAAAGCCATTTTGTGGGTAAAAACTCATTCTTATTGGCTGGGCCTGGCTCCCCAGTGGGTAGGCCTATGCCCTCCCTGCGCCCCTGCCCAGTCATGTGAAATCCATAGATTAGGATTTAGTGAATTTATTTGAATTGACTGATTTCCTTATACGAACTGTAACTCAGTCAAATAATTGAAATTGTTGCATGTTGCGTATATAATTTTGTTCAGTATACTTTTTACTTAACTTTAGTTAAGTTCACTATATTTTTCTTGAGAGTAGCTTTAGTGTAGCTGAACGTCTTTCAGTGTGAAGTAATCGGTAGCTTGGTAAACTATATATTTCAGAGTAGCTTCCTCGACACTGCTCATAGTGTTAATCATTAGTTTACATGTTTACGTTGTTAATGGTATGAATACAAATCTGTAAGTGCTTTACAGAGTAGAGAAGATGACAATAGTAAAGGCCACAATGGAAGTTGCATTAGCATCAAGCTACATGTTTACCTTGTAAATGGTAGCAATACAAGTCTATGAGTGCATGATTGTGCATAGAAGATTATGCTAATGAGGCTATTCATTGCTGTGGTAGTAACACTAGCATTAGCCTACATGTTTAATAGTCAATGGGTATTAATAGGATTCTTTGAGTGCGTTACGGTCTACGCTAGGGAAGACGCTAAGGAAGATGCTAATAGCAACGGGTGAGTTAGCTTAATGTTGAAGCGCTGTGCTTTCTAGCGCTCCCCAAGTGTGTCCTGGCTGGTGGTGGAGGGAGTGAGGGAGTCTGGGAGATAAAAGGCTTTGTGTGTAGTTAGAGTCCCTGCAGATGTCAACGCAGCCCACCTTGGGGAAACCACAGAAGAACAAACATGGTTACATGGGATAGTAAACACACACACAGCCGTTCCGTTCTTGTCCCACATGGAGAAAGTTTCACAGTGTAAATATTTTCCCCACTGATGTATCTGGATACACAGTGTGTTTTTAGATTGGAGTCTGTGTCTATGATTAAAGAGGGATGGAGAGGAGATCCACTGTAACACCCCTTGCGAATACACATGAGGTAGGTTGAAGTTTCCCCTAGATTCTGATCTTAGGTCAGTTTAGCATTTACCCATTTTATGTTATTACGTTGTCGTTATAATGGTCAAGGTTAGGATTGGGGGAGAGGAAGCTGATCCTAGGTCTGTAACTAAGGGAAACTTCACCCCGGAGTTGATACTGGTCTCCTCCAGCCCTGTGCCCTCCATGTGAGGTCAGTGAACATGACCCCTGTCTAGAGAGAGAGAGTTGGGGCTTTCACTAGGTCACCACAGTCTGGGTAGAGGTTATTTCCCAAGTGGCATTGTCGTGTGGGCATCAGCTGAGGGACCCCCGGGAGGTGTTTGTCAGTGCTGCCACAGGGCAGTCAACTCTGCATGCGTGCATGTGTGTGTGTGTGTGTGTGTGTGTGTGTGTGTGTGTGTGTGTGTGTGTGTGTGTGTGTGTGTGTGTGTGTGTGTGGCTGCATTTGGGCATCAGCGGAAACAACTAATGGGTATTTTGGTGGCATGTGTATTGTACTGTAGTCTATTTGTTGTATACCCTTATCTCTAGGCTATATATGCTCTATGCTCGTGAACACAAATACCGGACCAATTCCTCTTCCCCCTATGCAATAACTCACTGTTGAGACACCAAGCACCAGTACACTATATCATCGTTTCATTATAAATCTACATATCTTTCCATAACATAAATTACCCACCCAGCCAAAGCACATATCTCCTCAGCCAGTGGGATTTTTGCAGCATTGAGTTTGGCATTTTCCTCACATATTTTTCAGAGGCTTCAGATGTTGCCTTTGTAAATATTGGACTGTCATAGGTTTGTGGATCAGACATTTCCTCTGTGATTCACTGTTCAGGAGCGGGCATAGCACACTGTGTGTTTGTGAAGTTAAATGGAGTAAAAGAGAGAGGGATAAGGGAGAAGAGAGAGGGGGGGAAGGGAGGAGAGAGAAAAAGATGGGGAAGGGAGGAGAGAAAGGGGGAAGGCAGGAGAGAGAGGGGGAAGGGAGGAGAGGGGGGGGGGAGGAGAGAGTAAGAGGGATAAGGGAGAGAGAGAGGGGGAAGGGAGGAGAGAAAGGGGATAAGGGAGGAGAGAGAGGTGGGGAAGGGAGGAGAGAGAGGGATAAGAGAGAGATAGAGGGATAAGGGAGAAGAGAGAGAGAGAGAGAGAGAGAGAGCGTGAGAGAGAGGGAGGGGAAACGGAGGAGAGAGGGAGAGGCAGAAGGGAGGAGAGAGAGAGAGAGGGGTAGGGAGGAGAGAGAGAGAGGGATAAGGGAGGAGAGACAGGGAGAGGGAGGTGAGAGAGAGGGGAAGAGAGAGAGAGATAAGGTAGGAGAGAGAGAGAGGGATAAGGGAGGAGAGACAGGGAAAGGGAGGAGAGAGAGAGAGAGGGATAAAGGAGGAGAGAGAGAGGGGAAAGAGAGGAGACAGAGAGAAGGGGAAGAGGAAAGGGAGAAACAGGAGCGGAGGGTTTTGTGGGTTCCATCCACCCTGCAGGCTGAATGACATGTAACTCTCTGAGACCTTATTCCGGCTTGTGTGTGTGTGTGTGTGTTTGTGGAGTGTGTGTGTTTGTGTGTGTGTGTGTGTGTGTGTGTGTGTGTGTGTGTGGTGTGGTGTGTGTGTGTGTGTGGTGTGTGTGTTTTTGTACCTCTCTGTATCTGTTTACCATACCCAAAGCCCATATAAATGTGCTAAAACACAGCAAGATGCCCACAGAATGTCCTTGTGTATGCTACCACCATAACTCTTCTCCAGCACCACCACCGCACCCCCCTCCAGTTCTGTCCTCTTGCCCACTATCAGTGCATGCAGCTGGGGTAGGTGCTGAGGCGGGAGGCCCCTGGGCTGGAGGGTGGAGTGAGGGACAGCCAGGGCCAGGGGCCGTGCTCTGCTGTTGATACCCAGATAGCATCAGGGAGAACTGCTGACGACCGGACAGCTTAACATGCTCCTCTCCTCCCTCCTCTGTTCACCTCTCCTCCCTCCCTCCTCTGTCCACCTCCCTCCCTTCCTCCTCTGTTCACCTCCCTCCCTTCCTCCCTCCTCTGTTCACCTCTCCTCCCTCCCTCCTCTGTTGACCTCTCCTCCCCCCTCCTCTGTTCACCTCCCTCCCTTCCTCCCTCCTCTGTTCATCTCTCCTCCCTCCCTCCTCTGTTCACCTCTCCTCCCCCCTCCTCTGTTCCCCTCTCCTCCCTCCCTCCTCTGTTCACCTCCCTCCCTTCCTCCCTCCTCTGTTCACCTCTCCTCCAACCCTCCTCTGTTCACCTCTCCTCCCCCCTCCTCTGTTCACCTCTCCTCCCTCCCTCCTCTGTTCACCTCTCCTCCCCCCTCCTCTGTTCACCTCTCCTCCCTCCCTCCTCTGTTCACCTCTCCTCCCTCCCTCCCTCCTCTGTTCACCTCTCCTCCCCCTCCTCTGTTCACCTCTCCTCCCCCTCCTCTGTTCACCTCCCTCCCTTCCTCCCTCCTCTGTTCACCTCTCCTCCTCTCCTCCCTCCCTCCTGTTCACCTCTCCTCCCTCCCTCCTCTGTTCACCTCCCTCCTGTCTCCCTCCCTCCTCTGTTCACCTCTCCTCCCTCCCTCCTCTGTTCACCTCTCCTCCCCCCTCCTCTGTTCACCTCTCCTCCCCCTCCTCTGTTCACCTCTCCTCCTCTCCTCCCTCCCTCCTGTTCACCTCTCCTTCCTCCCTCCTCTGTTCAACTCTCCTCCTCTCCTCCCCCTCCTCTGTTCAACTCCCTCCCTCCCTCCCTCCCTCCCTCCCTCCCTCCCTCCTCTGTTCACCTCTCCACCTCTCCCTCGTCTGTTCACCTCTCCTCCCTCCCTCCCTCCCTCCCTTCCTCCCTCCTCTGTTCACCTCTCCTCCTCTTCTCCCTATTCTGTTCACCTCTCCTCCTCTCCTCCCTCCTCTGTTCACCTCCCTCCCTCCCTCCCTCCTCTGTTCATCTCTCCTCCTCTCCTCCCTATTCTGTTCGCCTTATCTTCCTCTCCTCCCTCCTCTGTTCATCTCTCCTCCCTCCCTCCTCTGTTCACCTCTCTTCCCTCCCTCCCTCCCTCCCTCCCTCCCTCCCTCCCTCCCTCCCTCCCTCCCTCCCTCTGTTCACCTCTCCTCCTGTCCTCCCTCCTCTGTTCACCTCTCCTCCCTCCCTCCCTTCCTCCCTCCCTTCCTCCCTCCTCTGTTCACCTCTCCTCCTCTCCTGCCTATTCTGTTCACCTCTCCTCCCTCCCTCCTCTGTTCACCACCCCTCCCTCCCTCCCTCCCTCCCTCCCTCCCTCCCTCCCTCCCTCCCTCCCTCCCTCTGTTCACCTCTCCTCCTGTCCTCCCTATTCTGTTCACCTCTCCTCCCTCCCTCCTATGTTCACCACTCCTCCCTCCCTCCCTCCCTCCCTCCCTCCCTCCCTCCCTCCCTCCCTCCCTCCTCTGTTCACCTCTCCACCTCTCCCTCCTCTGTTCACCTCTCCTCCTCTTCTCCCTATTCTGTTCACCTCTCCTCCTCTCCTCCCTCCTCTGTTCACCTCTCTTCCCTCCCTCCTCTGTTCACCTCCCTCCCTCCCTCCCTCCCTCCCTCCTCTGTTCACCTCTCCTCCTCTCCTCCCTATTCTGTTCACCTCTCCTCCTCTCCTCCCTCCTCTGTTCATCTCTCCTCCCTCCCTCCTCTGTTCACCTCTCCTCCCTCCCTCCTCTGTTCACCTCTCCTCCCTCCCTCCTCTGTTCACCTCTCCTCCCCCCTCCTCTGTTCACCTCTCCTCCCTCCCTCCTCTGTTCAACTCTCCTCCCTCCCTCCTCTGTTCACCTCCCTCCTGTCCTCCCTCCTCTGTTCACCTCTCCTCCCCCTCCTCTGTTCACCTCCCTCCCTTCCTCCCTCCTCTGTTCACCTCTCCTCCTCTCCTCCCTCCCTCCTGTTCACCTCTCCTCCCTCCCTCCTCTGTTCACCTCCCTCCTGTCTCCCTCCCTCCTCTGTTCACCTCTCCTCCCTCCCTCCTCTGTTCACCTCTCCTCCCCCCCTCCTCTGTTCACCTCTCCTCCCCCTCCTCTGTTCACCTCTCCTCCTCTCCTCCCTCCCTCCTGTTCACCTCTCCTTCCTCCCTCCTCTGTTCAACTCTCCTCCTCTCCTCCCCCTCCTCTGTTCAACTCCCTCCCTCCCTCCCTCCCTCCCTCCCTCCCTCCCTCCCTCCCTCCCTCCCTCCCTCCCTCCCTCCCTCCCTCCCTCCTCTGTTCACCTCTCCACCTCTCCCTCGTCTGTTCACCTCTCCTCCCTCCCTCCCTCCCTCCCTTCCTCCCTCCTCTGTTCACCTCTCCTCCTCTTCTCCCTATTCTGTTCACCTCTCCTCCTCTCCTCCCTCCTCTGTTCACCTCTCTTCCTCCCTCCTCTGTTCACCTCCCTCCCTCCCTCCTCTGTTCACCTCTCCTCCTCTCCTCCCTATTCTGTTCACCTCTCCTCCTCTCCTCCCTCCTCTGTTCATCTCTCCTCCCTCCCTCCTCTGTTCACCTCTCTTCCCTCCCTCCTCTGTTCACCTCCCTCCCTCCCTCCCTCCCTCCCTCCCTCCCTCCCTCCCTCCCTCCCTCCCTCCCTCCCTCCCTCCCTCCCTCCCTCTGTTCACCTCTCCTCCCTCCCTCCCTTCCTCCCTCCCTTCCTCCCTCCTCTGTTCACCTCTCCTCCTCTCCTGCCTATTCTGTTCACCTCTCCTCGCCCCCTCCTCTGTTCACCACCCCTCCCTCCCTCCCTCCCTCCCTCCCTCCCTCCCTCCCTCCCTCCCTCCCTCCCTCCCTCCCTCCCTCCCTCCCTCCCTCCCTCCCTCCCTCCCTCCCTCCCTCCCTCCCTCCCTCCCTCTGTTCACCTCTCCTCCTGTCCTCCCTATTCTGTTCACCTCTCCTCCCTCCCTCCTCTGTTCACCACTCCTCCCTCCCTCCCTCCCTCCCTCCCCCCCCCCTCCCTCCCTCCCTCCCTCCCTCTGTTCACCTCTCCTCCTGTCCTCCCTCCTCTGTTCACCTCTCCTCCTCTCCTCCCTCCCTCCTGTTCACCTCTCCTCCTGTCCTCCCTCTGTTCAGCTCTCCTCCTCTCTTTCTTCCCCAACCTCTGCATTTCTGCTGGCATGTTAATTATATTATCACTGGAATGCTCATGTGTGCCGCCTCTTATATCTTATCGTTGTTGCGTTATCATGAGGGAACCGGTAAGTAAGCATCTCGTTGGACGGTGTACTGTACACCATGTGTATCCAGACATATGACAAATAAAACTTGAAAAGTTGAAAGAGGAAGATGGAACTCAGAGCAAGGAAGACATTAAGAGAGAGGGAAAGAGAGGTTTAGATGGAGGACATAGAGGGAGAGAGAAACAGAGAGAGAGAAACAGAGAGAGACAGAGACAGGAAAAGAGGCTGAAAGGGAAAGAGAGAGAGGGGGATATCACACCGGCCTGGTACAAGAGCCTCATCATGGAGTACGTCGTTGGCTGTTGTGGGATCAAAGGCCTTGTCAGCCAAAGCCCCTTGACTGGGTTTCAACAGAACAGAACAGGTGGCTGGGTTGTGGAATAATTCATGCCGACCAGGGAAGAGAGGCTATTCCTTTCTCTCTCTCTCTCTCCCCTGGACATGGTACCAAGGCTGGGGTTTTCACTCCAGAGCACATCCCTATACCCTGTCCTACAGAACAGAACAGGTGGCTGGGTTGTGGAATAACTCATGCCGACCAGGGAAGAGAGCCTATTCCTCTCTCTCTCTCTCTCTCTCCCCTGGACATGGTACCAAGGCTGGGGTTTTCACTCCAGAGCACATCCCTATACCCTGTCCCACCCCCTGCAGGCAGCCTGGAAATAAAGAACCCTGCAGTTTTATTGCCTGGCTGACTTCACCACTTCGTGTGTGTGTGTGTGTGTGTGTGTGTGCTTGTGCGTACGTCCGTTCGTGCGTATGAGTGTTGGTGTACGTGTGTGTGTGCGTTTGTTTGTGAGAGAGTGTGTGTGTGTGTGCGGGCGTGTTACAGTGTTTGTGTCGTTGTACCTCATGTGGGTGGTGCATGGTGGAGAGATGGGTTGTTTATTCCCTATTGTTTTGTCTGTCGTCCGTTTCGGAGTCGTGTTTGTTGAAGTACACCATTTTAATTAAAGGCCACCCACACATTTCATTTGACTTGAACACATGGTACCCCCCCCCCCCCCCCCCCCCAGTAATAGATGTTTGACAGATTCTCAAGAGACCATGTTGATGTCATGATGCATCCCATCAACCATGTTTTTCCATGACTTCAACATGGTGTCTTTAGTAAACTGTATGTCAAAAAGGATATCATTTATATGCCACTGTAATGTCACCTACTGTATGCTCATAAATGAGTCGAATGAATACAAGACAATAATATAACTTCAAACATTTCATTTAATTAACTCCCTCTAAGGGCAATAAACATTATATTTACACTAAGGGTACAAAACATAAAGAACACCTGCTCTTTCCATGACACAGACTGACCAGGTGAATCCAGGTGAAATAAGATCCTTTATTAAATCAACTTCAATCAGTGTGGTTTTTTATTTGATTTATTTAACCTTTATCTAACTAGGCAAGTCAGTTTAGAACAAATTCTATAAGGCAATATGAAGGCGAGGAGACAGGTTAAAGAAGGATTTTTAAGCCTTGAGACAATTGAGACATGGATTGTGTATGTGTGCCAGTCGGAGAGTGAATGGGCAAGACAAAAGATTGAAGTGTCATTGAACGGGGTATGGTACTAGGTACCAGGCGCACCGGTTTGTGTGTGTCAAGAACTGCAACACTGTTGGTCTGGGTCTGAGTCTGTGTGTTGGTCTGGGTCTGAGTCTGTGTGTTGGTCTGGGTCTGAGTCTGTGTGTTGGTCTGGGTCTGAGTCTGTGTGTTGGTCTGGGTCTGAGTCTGTGTGTTGGTCTGGGATTGAGTCTGTGTGTTGGTCTGGGATTGAGTCTGTGTGTTGGTCTGGGTCTGAGTCTGTGTGTTGGTCTGGGTCTGAGTCTGTGTGTTGGTCTGGGTCTGAGTCTGTGTGTTGGTCTGGGTCTGAGTCTGTGTGTTGGTCTGGGTCTGAGTCTGTGTGTTGGTCTGGGTCTGAGTCTGTGTGTTGGTCTGGGTCTGAGTCTGTGTGTTAGTCTGGGTCTGAGTCTGTGTGTTGGTCTGGGATTGAGTCTGTGTGTTGGTCTGGGATTGAGTCTGTGTGTTGGTCTGGGTCTGAGTCTGTGTGTTGGTCTGGGTCTGAGTCTGTGTGTTGGTCTGGGATTGAGTCTGTGTGTTGGTCTGGGATTGAGTCTGTGTGTTGGTCTGGGTCTGAGTCTGTGTTGGTCTGGGTCTGAGTCTGTGTTGGTCTGGGTCTGAGTCTGTGTGTTGGTCTGGATCTGAGTCTGTGTGTTGGTCTGGGTCTGAGTCTGTATGTTGGTCTGGGTCTGAGTCTGTGTGTTGGTCTGGGTCTGAGTCTGTGTGTTGGTCTGGGTCTGAGTCTGTGTGTTGGTCTGGGTCTGAGTCTGTGTGTTGGTCTGGGTCTGAGTCTGTGTGTTGGTCTGGATCTGAGTTTGTGTGTTGGTCTGGGTCTGAGTTTGTGTGTTGGTCTGGGTCTGAGTCTGTGTGTGTTGGTCTGGGTCTGAGTCTGTGTGTTGGTCTGGGTCGGAGTCTGTGTGTTGGTCTGGGTCTGAGTTTGTGTGTTGGTCTGGGTCTGAGTCTGTGTGTTGGTCTGGATCTGAGTCTGTGTGTTGGTCTGGATCTGAGTCTGTGTGTTGGTCTGGGTCTGAGTCTGTGGTTTGGTCTGGGTCTGAGTCTGTGTGTTGGTCTGGGTCTGAGTCTGTGTGTTTTGGTATGGGATTGAGTCTGTGTGTGTTGGTCTGGGATTGAGTCTGTGTGTTTTGGTCTGGGATTGAGTCTGACTGTTTTGGTCTGGGATTGAGTCTGTGTGTGTTGGTCTGGGATTGAGTCTGTGTGTGTTGGTCTGGGATTGAGTCTGTGTGTGTTGGTCTGGGATTGAGTCTGTGTGTGTTGGTCTGGGATTGAGTCTGTGTGTGTTGGTCTGGGATTGAGTCTGTGTTTTTGGTCTGGGATTGAGTCTGTGTGTGTTGGTCTGGGATTGAGTCTGTGTGTGTTGGTCTGGGATTGAGTCTGTGTGTGTTGGTCTGGGATTGAGTCTGTGTGTTTTGGTCTGGGATTGAGTCTGTGTGTGTTGGTCTGGGATTGAGTCTGTGTGTGTTGGTCTGGGATTGAGTCTGTGTGTGTTGGTCTGGGATTGAGTCTGTGTGTGTTGGTCTGGGATTGAGTCTGTGTGTGTTGGTCTGGGATTGAGTCTGTGTGTTTTGGTCTGGGATTGAGTCTGTGTGTGTTGGTCTGGGATTGAGTCTGTGTGTGTTGGTCTGGGATTGAGTCTGTGTGTGTTGGTCTGGGATTGAGTCTGTGTGTGTTGGTCTGGGATTGAGCCTGTGTGTTTTGGTCTGGGATTGAGTCTGTGTGTGTTGGTCTGGGATTGAGTCTGTGTGTGTGGGTCTGGGATTGAGTCTGTGTGTGTTGGTCTGGGATTGAGTCTGTGTGTGTGGGTCAGGGATTGAGTCTGTGTTTGTTGGTCTGGGATTGAGTCTGTGTGTGTGGGTCTGGGATTGAGTCTGTGTGTGTTGGTCTGGGATTGAGTCTGTGTGTGTTGGTCTGGGATTGAGTCTGTGTGTGTGGGTCTGGGATTGAGTCTGTGTGTGTTGGTCTGGGATTGAGTCTGTGTGTGGGTCTGGGATTGAGTCTGTGTGTGTGGGTCTGGGATTGAGTCTGTGTGTGTTGGTCTGGGATTGAGTCTGTGTGTGTGGGTCTGGGATTGAGTCTGTGTGTGTTGGTCTGGGATTGAGTCTGTGTGTGTTGGTCTGGGATTGAGTCTGTGTGTGTTGGTCTGGGATTGAGTCTGTGTGTTTTGGTCTGGGATTGAGTCTGTGTGTGTTGGTCTGGGATTGAGTCTGTGTGTGTGGGTCTGGGATTGAGTCTGTGTGTGTTGGTCTGGGATTGAGTCTGTGTGTGTTGGTCTGCTCTGCTCTGTGTACTGACAGAAGGACTAGAGTGTCTGGTACAACCTAAGTGTACTCTGTGCACAGTACATATTGGATAGAGTGAATGCTGCTTAACCATTAGTAGACAGTTCAAAAGCCAGGTTCACAATCAAGAATAGCAAGATCCACACCACCCATACACTGACTATGAAGCCTTTGTACTGTTGAAATGTAACATAAAACCCACTGTAACACTATGTAATCCCGTATAAATCCACAATGGTTTTATCCCTTTGAGCACGTTTGGACATAGTAGTGAAACAAATATAGTGTAGCTACTGGGACTGAAAAAAGGATGTACTTGTATTGTTCCTGTACACAGCTGGACTCCCAGTTTGCTAGGAGATGTTCTACCATCTCTCCGACCCATACTGTATCTCGTCTCCCCCCTCCCCCTGCTGAAAAGTCGATAGTTGGCTCCGAGCCCTGATGTATCCCCTTTGTTGTTGTTCTTGTTGTTGTTCTATAAAACATGACTGACAGTCTCATTGTTGTTTGTTTCTTCATCACCTTTCTCTCTCTCTCTCTCCGTCTTCGGTATGATGATGGTATCAGGAGTGGATGACATACATTCCACCTGGTTGGCATGGTAACAGGTAATGTTGGACCTTGACATCCCGACTCAGTTTGGCAGGAAGTAAGGTGTTATGCTCTGTATTTTCTCTCCCTTTTCCCTGACAGCAGGTCCCTAGTTGTTCCGTTGTTTTAAAGGAGGAAATCTCTCTATTTATCTCTCTCTCTCTCTCTCTCTCTCTCTCTCTCTCTCTCTCTCTCTCTCTCTCTCTCTCTCTCTCTCTCCCTCTCTCCCTCTCTCTCTCTCTCTCTCTCTGTCTCTCAATTAAATTAAATTACATGGAAACATATGTTAACATTGACAAAGCAAGTGAAGTAGATAATAAACAACAGTGAAATAAACAATAAAAATGTACAGTACACTTTCCAAAAGAATAAAGACATTTCAAATGTCATATTAGGTCTACATACAGTGTTGTAACAATGTGCAAATAAATAAGCATAGATATGGGTTGTATTTACAACTGATTACCCTTTTCTTGTGGCAACAGGTCACACATCTTACTGCTGTGATGTCACACTGTGTTATTTCAACCAATAGATATGGGACTTTATCAAAATTGGTTTTGTTTTCAAATTCTTTGTGGATCTGTACACAAAGGATATTTTTGCAGAATTCTGCATGCAGAGTCTCAATTTGGTGTTTGTCCCATTTTGTGAATTGTTGGTTGGTGAGTGGACCCTAGACCTCACAACCATAAAGGGCATTGGGTTCTATAACTGATTCAAGTATTTTTAGCTCAATTTAGACCAATTTTATGTTCCTTTTGATGGCACAGAATGTTTTTCTTGCCTTGTCTCTCAGCTCATTCACGGCTTTATGGAAGTTACCTGTGGCACTGATGTTTAGGCTGAGGTATGTATAGGTTTTTGTGTGCTCTAGGGCAATGGTGTCTAGATGGAATTTGTATTTGTGGTCCTGGCAATTGGACCTTATTTGGAACACCATTATTTTGTGTCTTACTGAGATTTACTGTCAGATCACAAGTCTGACGAAATCTCTCTCTTTTTCTTTCACTCTTTTTCTCTCTCATCGTCTAGTTTTGTCTGCCTGCGTGTTGAAGAAATACATTAGAGGGTACAAAACAAAGAAAGTGGGTCACGATGAATATGAACATACTGTACAGGATAGGAGGGAGAGAAGAAGAGAGAGGGGTAAGAGAGGAGCAAGAAAGAAAGATGGGTGAGGGGGGGCGGGGGGTGTATTTTTCAAGGCACTAATAATGAAGTGGAATCTGCAGTGTGCCCTCGGGTGTAAATCCAAATCAGCGCTTTGCATTTTAATTGAATGTGAGATGTGGATGTCACTATATTAATGAGTTATTTATTTTTGGGAGGGAGTTTCACCCTGACATTGCACCACACTCGGATGGATTCAATTCTGATCCATGCAAATTGTTGACGCAGGGTCAAGCTGAGGCACTTCTGGCACGTTGCCCCCTAAGGGGAGCTTTCTTGATGCCTCGAAGCCTTCCATCTATACACAGCCAGTTGGAGAGGGATAATGCAATATTAGATTCCAGAAAGCTATATTAGACCTTTGAGGGTTTCACACAAGCTAACTAACTGCTAGGGCTGTGGAAGATTCTCCACAGAAGATGGATCCGCCAACTACTAGACAAACCTTGGTTCAAACAGTACTTGTTTTCTTTCAAATGTTTTAGCTGTGCTTATATTGAGTTTTAATTTATTTTAACCAATGGAATTGTCCCAAAGTTGCTAATCTTGCCCATCTGACTCCAGTCAGGCT
>NC_143042.1:46580000-46612500 GCF_057628025.1 Oncorhynchus mykiss | reverse complement strand
TTCTCTCTCATGGAGTTGAAGAGGCACATTGATTGTCATTAAGGTATCTAAAGCCCCCAAGTGGGGAAGGTTGGCAACAACTCTGCCACGCTGATCCTCAACACAGGGGCCCCACAAGGGTGCTTGCTCAGACCCCTCCTGTACTCGCTGTTCACCTAGGACTGCGTGGACACTCACGTCTCCAACTTCATCGTCAAGTTTGCTGACGACACAACAGTGTTATGCCTGATTACCAACAACGATGAGACAACATGTAGCGAGAAGGTCAAAAACCTGGCGGAATGGACAAAACGAAGGAGCTATTTGTGGACTACAGGAGACAGCAGAGAGAGTACGCCCCCGTCCACATAAACAGGGCCACAGTGGAGAGGGTCAAAAGCTTCAGGTTCCTCAGCGTGCACATTACTGACAACCTGAAATGGTCCCTTCACACAGACAGTGTGGTGAAAAATGTGAAACAGCACCTCTTCAACCTCAGGAGACTGAAGAAATTCAGCTAGGCTCCTAAGACCCTCACAAACGTCTGCAGATGCACCATTGAGAGCATCCTTTCAGCCTGTTCGGTAACTGCACTGTCCGCAACCACAGGGCTCTCCAGAGGCCCAACATATCACCGGGGGCACACTACCTGCCCTCCAGGACATCTACAGCACCCTATGTCGCAGGAAGGCAAAGAAGATCATCAAGGACCTCAGCAGCCCAAGCCACAGCCTGTTCACCCCGCTACCAACTAGAAGGCACAGGACCGAGAGACTGAGAAATAGCTTCTATCTCTAGGCCATCAGACTGTTAAACAGTCACCACTAGCCTTAGTCACTGTTCTAGCAGGCTACCACCTGGTGCTCTACCCTGTACCATAGAGACTGCTGCCCTATGTACATAGATATTGACCACTAGTCACTTTAATAATGTTTACTATTTTACCCACTTCATATGTGTATACTGTATTCTAGTCATGGCTCAATTTATATAACTACTGCTGTACACACCTGTTCTATTCATATACTGTCCATGACAATCTGTGTACACAACCAATAAACTTTGATTTGATTTCATTTGCGATATCCATCGTGTTTGAAGGTCGTCTACCCTTCCCTTGTGGCAGTGTGTGGTGTTGTTGAGGTGTGTGTGTGCGTGCGTGCGTGTGCGTGCGTGTGTGTGTGTGCGTGCGTGCATGCGTGCACGTCAGGGTTCGAATTAGGAAACAAGGTTAGTTTTAGGAGCTAGGGTTAAGGTTAGGTTTTTGGGTTCGGGTAAGAGTACAGGTTAGGGGTTAGGGAAAATAGGATTTTGAATGGGACTGAATTGTGTTTCCCCACAAGGTTAGCTGTACAAGAGTGTGTGTGTGTGTGTGTGTGTGTGTGTGTGTGTGTGTGTGTGTGTGTGTGTGTGTGTGTGTGTGTGTGTGTGTGTGTGTGTGTGTGTGTGTGTGTGTGTGTGTGTGTGTGTACAGTATGTTTGTTACCTCTGCATAAATAAGTGCACATGTCCTCTCCTCTCCTCTTTTCTTCTCCTCTCCACATATTTATTTTCCAGGGTGAGAGAGGTTGACAGCTAAGCAGAGTTGAGAAAGAGCTGGAGAGATGAAAAGTAAATTGACAGGATACTGGGTCAGCGCTCCTCAGTGGAGAAAGGGAGTGTGTGAATGGAGTGGTTGACGTAAGGGGTGATAGTTCAACTCCACTCACTTTGTGTGTGATGGGGGGATGGTGGTGGGGCTTAGCCAATACTAGCACTAGCAGCTGCAGTACAGATGCTGCAGGTCAGTAGGCTAGGCTAACTTAATGTGTCTAACCCCTTCAAATTAGTGGATTTGGCTGTTTTAGCTACACCCATTGCTGACATGTGTATAAAGTTGAGCATACAAGCAATCTCCATAGACAAACACTGGCAGTAAAATGGCCTGTTCTGAAGAGCTCAGTGACTTTCAATGTGCCACCGTCATATTAATGCCAATGATTTTGTCATGAGATGTTCGAGCAGGTGTCCACATACCTTTGGTCATGTAGTGTAGCTAGTGTAGACGTTGTGTGGGCGCCTGGCTGTGTATGTTTGTCTTTATGTGTTTGTTTTCCCCGGTATAGTATAGCATGGGATGTTGAACAGGGGATGGCACTGTGAGTGTGTTTGTTTTCCCAGGTATATTATAGACTGGGATGTTGAACAGGGGATGGCACTGTGAGTGTGTTTGTCTTTCCCTGTATAGTATAGACTGGGATGTTGAACAGAATAATAGTGAGCCAGTTTGAGCCAGTTTCATCACAGCTCTTGATGGTTTTTGCGACGGCACTTGAAGAAACGTTCAAAGTTCTTGAACTGTTCCGTATTGACTGACCTTCATGTCTTAAAGTAATGATGGACTGTCGTTTCTCTTTGCTTATTTGAGCTGTTCTTGCCAGTAATATGGACTTGGTATTTTACCAAATAGGGCTATCTTCTGTATACCAACCCTACCTTGTCACAAATCAACTGATTTGCTCAAACGCATTAAGACATTCCACAAATTAACTTTGAAAAGGCACACCTGTTAATTGAAATGCATTCCAGGTGATTACCTCATGAAGCTGGTTGAGATAACACGAAGAGTGTGCAAAGCTGTTATCAAGGCAAAGGGTGGCTACTTTGAGAATCTAAAATAGATTTTGATATATTTAACAATTTTGGTTACTACATGATTCCATATGTTATTTCATAGTTTTGATGTCTTCACTATTATTCTACAATGTAGAAAATAGTCAAAATGAAGAAAAACCCTTGAATGAGTAGGTATGTCCAAACCTTTGACTGGTACTGTAGATGTACACTCTACAGTGCCTTCGGAAAGTATTCAGAACCCTTGACTTTTTCCACATTTTGTTACGTTACAGCCTTATTCTAAAATGGATTTAAAATCAAAGATTTTCTCATCAATCTTCACACATATACCAAATGACAAAACAAAAACAAGTTTTTCGAAATGTTAAAAATTTATGAGAAATAAAAAACAGAAATACCTTATTTACATATGTATTCAGCCCTTTTGCTATGAGATTCGAACTTGAGCTCAGGTGCATCCTCTTTCCATTGACCATCCTAAAGATGTTTCTAAAACTTGATTAGACTGGTAAATTCAATTTATTGGACATTATTTGTTAAGGTACACACCTGTCTAAGGTCCCACAGTTGACAGTGCATGTCAGAGCAAAAACCAAGCCATAAGTTTGAAGGAATTGTCCGTAGAGCTCCGAGAGGATTGTGTCGAGGCACAGATCTGGAGAAGGGTACACAATTTCTGTAGCATTTTCTTCTTTTTTTAACCTTTGTTTAACTAGTCAAGTCAGTTAAGAATTCTCATTTTCGATGACGCGCTAGGAACCGTGGGTTAACTGCCTTTTTCAGGAGCAGAACGACAGATTTTTACCTTGTCTGCTCGTGGTTTCAATCTTGCAACCTTCCGGTTACAAGTCCAACGCTCTAACCGCTAGGCTACCTAGAACAAAGTGGCCTCCATTGTTCTGAAATGGAAGTAGTTTGGAACCACCAAGACTCTCCCTAGAGCTGGCTGCCCGGCCAAACTGAAAAATCGGGGGAGAAGGGCCTTGGTCAGGGAGGTGACCAAGAACCCGATGGTCACTCTGACAGAGCTCCAGAGTTCCTCTGTGGAGATGAGAGAATCTTCCAGAAGGACAACTATCTCTGCAGCACTCCACCAATCAGGCCTTTATGGTAGAGTGGCCAGACGGAAGCCACTCCTCAGTAAAAGGCACATGACAGCCAGCTTGGAGTTTGCCTTAAGGCACCTAAAGACTCTTAGACGTTGAGAAACACTATTCCCTGGTCTGATGAAACCAAGATTGAACCATTTGGCCTAGCGTCACGTCTGGAGGAAACCTGGCACCATCCCTACGGTGAAGCATGGTCGTGGCAGTATAATGCTGTTGGGATGTTTTTCAGCGGCTGGGACTGGGAGACTAGTCAGGATCAAGGGAAAGATGAACGGAGCAAAGTACAGAGAGATCCTTGATGAAAACCTGCTACAGAGCACTCAGGAACTCAGACTGGGGCGAATGCACACCTTTCAACTGGACAATGACCCTAAGCACACAGCCAAGACAACGCAGGAGTGGCTTCGGGACAAGTTTCTGAATGTCCTTGAGTGGCCCACCCAAACATATCTGGAGAGACCTGTGCAGCGATGCTCCCCATCCAACCTGACAGAGCTTGAGAGGATCTGCAGAGAAGAATAGGAGAAACTCCCCAAATACAGGTGTGCCAAGCTTGTAGCGTCATACCCAAGAAGACTCGAGGCTGTAATCGCTGCCAAAGGTGCTTCAACAAAGTACTGAGTAAAGGGTCTGAATACTTATGTAAATGTGAAATTTCCGGGGTTTATTCATAAATTTGCAAAAATGTATAAAATCTTGTGTTTGCTTTGTCATCATGGGGTATTGTGATGTCATTATAGGGTATTGTGTGTAGATTGATGAGGGGGAAAAATCTAAACAATTTAATCAATTTTAGAATAAAGTTGTCGTAAAAGTCAAGGTGTCTAAATACAGTGCCTTGCGAAAGTATTCGGCCCCCTTGAACTTTGCGACCTTTTGCCACATTTCAGGCTTCAAACATAAATATATAAAACTGTATTTTTTTGTGAAGAATCAACAACAAGTGGGACACAATCATGAAGTGGAACGACATTTATTGGATATTTCAAACGTTTTTAACAAATCAAAAACTGAAAAATTGGGCGTGCAAAATTATTCAGCCCCTTTACTTTCAGTGCAGCAAACTCTCTCCAGAAGTTCAGTGAGGATCTCTGAATGATCCAATGTTGACCTAAATGACTAATGATGATAAATACAATCCACCTGTGTGTAATCAAGTCTCCGTATAAATGCACCTGCACTGTGATAGTCTCAGAGGTCCGTTAAAAGCGCAGAGAGCATCATTAAGAACAAGGAACACACCAGGCAGGTCCGAGATACTGTTGTGAAGAAGTTTAAAGCCGGATTTGGATACAAAAAGATTTCCCAAGCTTTAAACATCCCAAGGAGCACTGTGCAAGCGATAATATTGAAATGGAAGGAGTATCAGACCACTGCAAATCTACTAAGACCTGGCCGTCCCTCTAAACTTTCAGCTCATACAAGGAGAAGACTGATCAGAGATGCAGCCAAGAGGCCCATGATCACTCTGGATGAACTGCAGAGATCTACAGCTGAGGTGGGAGACTCTGTCCATAGGACAACAATCAGTTGTATATTGCACAAATCTGGCCTTTATGGAAGAGTGGCAAGAAGAATGCCATTTCTTAAAGATATCCATAAAAAGTGTCGTTTAAAGTTTGCCACAAGCCACCTGGGAGACACACCAAACATGTGGAAGAAGGTGCTCTGGTCAGATGAAACCAAAATGGAACTTTTTGGCAACAATGCAAAACGTTATGTTTGGCGTAAAAGCAACACAGCTCATCACCCTGAACACACCATGCCCACTGTCAAACATGGTGGTGGCAGCATCATGGTTTGGGCCTGCTTTTCTTCAGCAGGGACAGGGAAGATGGTTAAAATTGATGGGAAGATGGATGGAGCCAAATACAGGACCATTCTGGAAGAAAACCTGATGGAGTCTGCAAAAGACCTGAGACTGGGACGGAGATTTGTCTTCCAACAAGACAATGATCCAAAACATAAAGCAAAATCTACAATGGATTGGTTCAAAAATAAACATATCCAGGTGTTAGAATGGCCAAGTCAAAGTCCAGACCTGAATCCAATCGAGAATCTGCGGAAAGAACTGAAATCTGCTGTTCACAAATGCTCTCCATCCAACCTCACTGAGCTCGAGCTGTTTTGCAAGGAGGAATGGGAAAAAATGTCAGTCTCTCGATGTGCAAAACTGATAGAGACATACCCCAAGCGACTTACAGCTGTAATCGCAGCAAAAGGTGGCGCTACAAAGTATTAACTTAAGGGGGCTGAATAATTTTGCACGCCCAATTTTTCAGTTTTTGATTTGTTAAAAAAGTTTGAAATATCCAATAAATGTTGTTCCACTTCATGATTGTGTCCCACTTGTTGTTGATTCTTCACAAAAAAATACAGTTTTATATCTTTATGTTTGAAGCCTGAAATGTGGCAAAAGGTCGCAAAGTTCAAAGGGGCCGAATACTTTCGCAAGGAATACTGTACTGTACAAAAGTATGTGGACACAAAATAGTGGATTCGTATATTTCAGCCAGCCTTCTGTGTTTCATGACACACACACCCATATGCGGGAGAAAGTGGGTTTGTGTGTGTGTGTGGGGGGCGGGGTTCTTATTCCTACAGAAGCAATTAACACAGTAGCATGTGTACCCCCCAAATATAGCACTTCACATCTGCCAATTGGCTCAAAATTGCTCCCATCCCCTAATTGTGAATTTCACCCGTCAGCAGATTGATATTTCAGATGAAACTATGCGTGTTTATAAAAAATAAATACAAAAGTATGTTAATTGGATATGTTGCGAGCCCAGTGAGTGTAGGGCTGGGCTGTGTTCCGCTGGGCTGTGTTCCGCTGATCTGGGTTCCGCTGGGCTGGGTTCCGCTGGGCTGGGTTCTCATGTATCGAGCTGAGAGCCGAGGGGAAAGCTGGTGCCAGCTTTTGCAGACCCATAGATATTGATATTGAGCTCTATGCTTGGTTGGACAGTGATTCCTCCGTCTCTCTCTCTCTCTTTATTTTCATCCTCCACTAGACTAGGTCTGCCTGTCTGCTCTAGTCCCGTACACACACCCAACCCTAGATGAGCTCTCTCACAACCTGGAATCAACTTTATGCCGAGTCTCTCCTTACTTAATCTCTTTCTTTAGCCATCTTGCTTTCTCTCTCCATCTTTCTCTCTTTCGCTCCTTTCTCTCTTGCTCTTTCTTTCTTTCTCTCTCTCTCTCTCTCTCTCTCTCTCTCTCTCTCTCTCTCTCTCTCTCTCTCTCTCTCCTCTCTCTCTATATCTATTTGGCTTTCTTTATCTCTCTGCCTCTCTCACACATACTACTCTCTCCTTGCTTCGGCGTACTCCATTGGCATATGCCGTCTGGTATATCAGGTGTGTCAACATTTTATGCCATGTCATTCACAGATGAGGGTATGATAATTGAGGATAGTGTCCTGTGATAGCTGGCCACAATTTCCAAGCAATGGGAAGAGCACCATCAACAATAAAAACATAGCATCTTTTTCTCAGTAAGGGAGCGTCTCTAAACGTCCTCGTGACTCTAATTTAAACGAGAGTGTGAGTCTTTTTCCTTATCCACAGAAAAAGGTGCATTTGAGATGTTGACAGATGTTATATTGTCTGTTTTTTACAAGGAAGACTAAAACGGAAACGATCTTTAATAATGTGTGTTTTTTCCAATCTCGATTAGCAAATGTATGTGTGTTGCTCTGTGAATATGTGTCCTGTTGTTAATTGCTGTCTTCATGCCTTTCTTTCTCTCTTCCTCAGGTGTCATCCGTCTTGTATTTGTGTCGGGTTGGGGGATGAACGGGGTTGTCTTGATTTGAGATTTGAACTAAACTATCTTTTCTCTCTCTCTCCTCTCTCTCTGTCTCCCCACAGGGGACTCATCGCAGGCCGGTAAGTCGACTATCTCTTCACCTTCTCTCTTGCTCTGACACACGTACTGCTGTTTTGTCTGTGGCTGACAGTGATGTGGGATTTGATGATTCTAAGGCACGATACAGACTGAACACGTACACAATGGTGCGCGCGACGCACGCACGCATGCACGCACACACACACACACACACACACACACACACACACTCCATTGGGTATACAAAAGCACATATAAAAGCCTAACGTGCCTCTACAAACCAGACGGATTGAGATTGCTGTGCCACTTGAACTTTTCTCCCAGCGGTGAAAGCCAACTTTAAAGGGTGCACAATTACCATTTATTTGTATTGTGAGGCTGCGGGATTCCTGCTTTTATATCAGTGAGTGGAGCTCTCAGTCTCAGTGGATTGTGAGCAATCCAGAAAAGTGTGAACTATATTGCTTTCAATCAGTCATCTGCTGGTTGGGGCCCAGCAATTGACAGCAATAACCACTCAGGTTGAGAATGAAGACATACGAGAGGCCGGGGTGTATCCAACTCAATAGCCAGCCCACTCTGATGAGAGAAGATGACTTAATGGACAGAATATAGATATAGTTGATCTTACCATTCAGAGTTCAGCAAGGTAACTCTGAATAGCAGATACATTAACAGGCAGATGGGATCATGTATGTGTGAGGAAGATTGAGGTATACAGCCTGTCTTTGTGAAGTTTTGTGATGTAGATCTGTGTTTTGTAAAGGTTTGCAATTGGGTCAACTGTGGTGTCTGCTTTAAGTGAACAGTAGAGAGTATTGTAGTTTTCACCATGTTGTGAGCATGCTTTTAAAGGTGCAATATGCAGAAATCTCTCCGCCATTTCCTGGTTGCTAAAATTCTAGTTGTTTGTCTAATTTCAGTTTAAGTGACCAAACAAGCAAGTATAGTGTAGAGAATCATTGTACCATCTAAACCTCTGTGAAATATATTTTCCATAAATAAAACTATTGTATTTTCAGCTGTTTGAAGCTGATGTACAAAATTGAAAGTTAAAGCCAAAAAAAGGAAACTTAAGAACAGGAAGCATAGAAATAGCACACATAGAATATATCTACCACTTCTTAGACTTTTTTTAGTTGAGTTTATTTTTATTTTTACAGGGACAGTGCACATTTAATCAACGTTTCAGAAAAAGTGCAGGTTTTAGCCAGCCGGTTAATTTTCATCTGCGGTCCCTGGGCATGTTATTAAAAACAATTACAATAACAATACAGACAATCAATGAGCAGTGAGCACAAGCAGAGCAACATAGGACAATCAGGACGTAGTATACAGACAGAGCAACATAGAACAAAAAGCAGCAAGACAAAATCCATAAAAGCAACCGTGTTTCCACACCTCAGAAGCTACAGACAACATGGAAAGCGGCCATACAAAACTAGGGATTATGTTCACAAATCTGATTGGCCTTTAGCCATGTCTCCATGTTTTTAATGAAAGTGTGATAGGTGGTGCAGTTGTGTGTCTGATGGCAGTGTATTCCAAACATGGGAAGCTCTCACAGAGGAAGCAGATTGACTAAAGATGCTTTTCCTTAAGGGAACTATACAGTCACCTCTCATGGCAGACCTTGTGGATCTGCTGCCATATGTTTGGGCTTTCTGTTTAACAAAAGTGCTGAGTTGAGGGGGGGCCAGGCCATTAGGATCTTGATTACAAGACATGCGTTGATGTATTGCACAAGATTTTCCCAACTCAGGAGCTCATGCTTTCTGAGGATGTAACAGTGATGATGGCTATTGGGCTTCCTATCAAGCACTTTGAGGGCCTGTTTGTAGACCGACTGAATGGGTTTTAATGTTGTACAGCAAGCTTGGGCCCAACTAGTCAAGCAGTATGTTAAGTGAGGAAGTATCATAGATTTGGAGTACAGCTTTGCTACCTCTGTAGTCAAACAATTTCTTATAGGTTGAATTTGGTTATTTGAATGACATTTTTCACGCGCTTTTTAAAAGAGGGGTTGGAATCAAGTATGATGCCAAGGTACTTAAAATCAGATACCACCTGGAGCTTCTCCCCTGACATAGACATCTGGCTCAGTAGCATCAGTTGTCCTCTTTGTGAAGAACATGCAGACAGTTCTTTTTACATTGAGATGCAAACATGAGTCACTGAGCCACTTTGTAACCTGGACCATTACAGTAGTGAGTTCTTGTGCAGCTTGTTGTTTGCTCTTTGCATGCCCATATCACTGTATCATCTGCATACATTTGAACTTCAGACCCAGTACAGACAGAAGGCAGATCATTAATGTACAGGCTGAACAGGAGGTGCCCCAGTATTGACCCTTGGGGCACACCCACATCATAGCTAAGAGTGGGCGACAGCTTATTGCTCACTCTGACACACTGGGTTCTGCCTTCAAGGTATGATCTCAAGGCATCGGGGGAAAAGTTGAACTTGGACAATTTTGTGATGAGTACCTCATGGTTAACAGTATCAAAAGCCTTCCTTAGGTCCAGAAACACAGCCCCAACATCGCCCCCTTTGTCCATCTTGGACTTCACATTTTCCAGAAGAAAGCTGTTGAACGTTTCTGTGTGTTTTGCTCTGAAGGCAAGCTGCATGGAGAGTAATGTGAAGGGGCTGTTGTTGAGATGGGCAATCAGTTGCTCTGCTAAACACTTTTCAACAACCTTCGACACCACAGGTAGTATACTAATGGGCCTGTAGTTACTCACTTCAGTAGGGTCACCCGATTTAAAGATGGCTGTTATTATTGCCAACTTCCAGACCCTTGGAAACACGCCCTGACCAATAGATGTGTTGGTGTCCTTAGTAATGGGGCCAATGAGTGACTCCTTGTAGTTTTTAAGAAAGGTACAGTCCAACCCAAACACATCTTTGGCTTTAGAGTTCTTTAGTGAGCTAATCACTTTGTTCACCTCTGACTCAGAAACCTCCCTAATGATGAAGACAGATCATCAATACACATTTCTATGTGATTGTGTCACCCAAAAAGTTACATATTGCAGTTTTAAATATATACATTTAAGTCCAGATATGCTAATAAATTTGACTTACTTTATTTATTTTTAAACATTGTCTGCCTCCATCCGCCACTCTGAAATGTATATCAATCAGTTCTTCCCAGACTTAGGACTCAAAATGTAATACAACCAAGGAGAAAATGCAAACCTATGGACAATCCCATTTTTTTGTCTATGTTGTTGTGTATACTGCTAAAGTGTTATGCATCACTTAAGTATTCATTAAAACTACACCCCAAGACCATATCTCAAATCTGCTGACATGCTACTGCTCGCTAGATTTTAATTTGGAATCAGTGAAGTGTGTGTGGTGTGTGTGTGTGTGTGTGTGTGTTTATAGACAATCTAATGAAACGTATCAACGCTCCACACAAACAGTTAGGAAATGTAATGCTTGCTAAAGCTATAGCTTCCAGCAGTTGCTGCAATGTGCCTTTCAGTCGAGTATGATGACATCAATATTATCGCTCCTCTACAGAATATTATCCCCCAAGAATACACTTTTATATAGGAATTTAATCGTTGGATGAAATGTACTGCAGCGTTCAGGCTATGTTCTGACTGAACGAGCAAATAGGTACAACACATACATACACCACACATAATACAATGGATATTGGATAATGGACCAGTACACATATTTTCTTATTTTTGAAAACCATATTCTACGCTTTCCATAGTTTGCCACTGAAATCTGTATGATTCTGACTGGCCTCTCTGTTCAATCATTTCAGGCGAGAGTATCTTCATTTGCATGTTGCTCGTCCTGAGGTACGTAAAGAGGTATGCAAAGCTGTAAAGACAGTCTTTCGCCCGAACCCCACCGTGTTGTCTGCTATAGTGAATATAGAGCATAATAATGTCTTACCCTGTCCCTCAAGAACCATCAGGGAGGCATGAATACCACACATGTCTGCCCTCTAAATACTGCTGTTTACATGGCACACGCCATATGCTCCTCTCTAGGTTCATGACATGAATGTGTTGTTGGAATACGCATTAAGAATACAGACATACACATGCCCAACCCTCACCACCACCTGTTGATGAGGACGGGATATTCTGCTGTGATTCCAGACCTTTGGATATCTCTATAGAACCAGTGTAGCTCAGCTCTTGTCTGTTAGAACCAGAGCCTGTACAGAGACCAGACAGACGTTATGTTGCAGTCTCCAGAGCTGTAGCTGGAGAGAGTGGGCCAGAGAGCTAATGTGCCATTTTGTCTGACTTCAGATTATAGCCTAGCAGGGCCGCTTACTCGAGGGTAAACTCAAAAACTACCCCGGCTGCTCCCTCCTGCCTGCCTAGACTCTCTCCATCCACAGTAGAAAAAAAATGTAATTAAAAGCAGGGAGAGAATGCTGCTGGATCGTGATTTCACATTAGTCTTGTGGGCTAAAAAGGAGGAGATGGCTAATACATTCCTCCACAAGAGGATTTTGTCTATTAGTCCATTTCACCACCATCGTCACAAATTCCTCTGTGAGAAGATTGGGGTGGATGAGCTTCAGCAAAAAAAGGCTGGAAAAGTTAGGACAGGAAGGAAGGATAGAAGAATGCACGTTAAACATATTTAAATAGGACCACGGTCTGAAGGCCCACAGCCTGCTTGAGGTCCAGACAAAGAGGCATCAAGACACCTCTCAGAGTATTGAATTAGACAAAGGCATGTACCTAGACGATTATGTGACTTAACCTTCTAAAAACGAGGGGGAAGTTGTTTTCAGTGCCTCCACTTCCACGGGAATAAATAAATAAGTACCCGAGGAGAGCCCCAATATAGTCTGAAAAGACTCCAAGCCCCATAACCCTCCTCTTCCCTAGGGGTAACGCCCAGAGCAACCAGAGAAGCCAGACAAAGGCCTGAAGAGTTCCTGGACGAACAACACACAGTTGAACTTCACAGGCACAAAGAGGCCAATTGGTTTGGTTAGTGGCAAATCTACCTCTTTCCTGTTCTCTTTCGTTCTCTCTGTAGTCTGGTGTAATTGAAGTTGCAAGAGAACAAGGGATAATAGGGAAAGGAGAGAAAGAAAGGATGAGACCTCATTTTCAGAGATCGTTCAAGTCTGTACCAGAGCACAGGTTGTTCCGCTCTTTCTTTGAAGCAGAGCGTGTCTTTCACGTTATTGAGATGATGGAGTGCATTCATGAGGGAAGCGGGATGCACTAGTGTGTGTAATTCCATTAGAATGACTTACTCAGGTGGAGGAGTGGAGAGAGAGTGGTTAGACAAATGCTGAATGCACACGATCAGAGAAACAAGCACAGGTAGGTGGTGGGCCGACACTGAAAACAGTGAAGTTGATCGATCTACGTCGAGGGAGGAGCTGATTTCTGTATTTATAATATTCTTATGATTACCAGGTCAATTTGTTGGCACTAGGGCTGACTCCATTTAGTCGACTGGTCCATTGTTTGGTTGTACCGCTGTTGGTCGACCAAGATTATTTTGTTGAGCAGTGGCAAATATATTTACAAAATGTGTGGCACACAAGACACCTGTCTGATTCACGCCTGTCTGAGTGGACTAATCCATTGTGGAGGCCTGTCTGAGTGGACTAATCCATTGTGGAGGTCTGTCTGAGTGGACTAATCCATTGCAGAGGCCTGTCTGAGTGGACTAATCCATTGTGGAGGTCTGTCTGAGTGGACTAATCCATTGCGGAGGCCTGTCTGAGTGGACTAATCCATTGCAGAGGCCTGTCTGAGTGGACTAATCCATTGTGGAGGTCTGTCTGAGTGGACTAATCCATTGTGGAGGTCTGTCTGAGTGGACTAATCCATTGCGGAGGCCTGTCTGAGTGGACTAATCCATTGTGGAGGTCTGTCTGAGTGGACTAATCCATTGCGGAGGCCTGTCTGAGTGGACTAATCCATTGCGGAGACCTGTCTGAGTGGACTAATTACCATAATTTACCAAAATCTACCATGTTTATTTGGTTACAGTAATTTATTTTAATGCATACAATATATTAGTATTACAGTCTTTCCATTGTCATTGTAGGATTGGACACATTGTTTTGGGTGGGTGTATTTCATTCCATTTACTGTATGAGTTGTCAATTTATTCATTGTCTTTTGTTTGGAGCGCTCCTGTCGATCTTTATTTTTATTTTTATTTTTATTTCACCTTTATTTAACCAGGTAGGCTAGTTGAGAACAAGTTCTCATTTGCAACTGCGACCTGGCCAAGATAAAGCATAGCAGTATGAGCAGACAACACAGAGTTACACATGGAGTAAACAATTAACAAGTCAATAACACAGTAGAAAACAAAGGGGGAGTCTATATACAATGTGTGCAAAAGGCATGAGGTAGGCGAATAATTACAATTTTGCAGATTAACACTGGAGTGATAAATGATCAGATGGTCATGTACAGGTAGAGATATTGGTGTGCAAAAGAGCAGAAAAATAAATAAATAAAAACAGTATGGGGATGAGGTAGGTGAAAATGGGTGGGCTATTTACCAATAGACTATGTACAGCTGCAGCGATCGGTTAGCTGCTCAGATAGCTGATGTTTGAAGTTGGTGAGGGAGATAAAAGTCTCCAACTTCAGCGATTTTTGCAATTCGTTCCAGTCACAGGCAGCAGAGTACTGGAACGAAAGGCGGCCAAATGAGGTGTTGGCTTTAGGGATGATCAGTGAGATACACCTGCTGGAGCGCGTGCTACGGATGGGTGTTGCCATCGTGACCAGTGAGCTGAGATAAGGCGGAGCTTTACCTAGCATGGACTTGTAGATGACCTGGAGCCAGTGGGTCTGGCGACGAATATGTAGCGAGGGCCAGCCGACTAGCGCATACAAGTCGCAGTGGTGGGTGGTATAAGGTGCTTTAGTGACAAAACGGATGGCACTGTGATAGACTGCATCCAGTTTGCTGAGTAGAGTGTTGGAAGCCATTTTGTAGATGACATCGCCGAAGTCGAGGATCGGTAGGATAGTCAGTTTTACTAGGGTAAGCTTGGCGGCGTGAGTGAAGGAGGCTTTGTTGCGGAATAGAAAGCCGACTCTTGATTTGATTTTCGATTGGAGATGTTTGATATGAGTCTGGAAGGAGAGTTTGCAGTCTAGCCAGACACCTAGGTACTTATAGATGTCCACATATTCTAGGTCGGAACCATCCAGGGTGGTGATGCTAGGCGGGCATGCGGGTGCAGGCAGCGATCGGTTGAAAAGCATGCATTTGGTTTTACTAGCGTTTAAGAGCAGTCGGAGGCCACGGAAGGAGTGTTGTATGGCATTGAAGCTTGTTTGGAGGTTAGATAGCACAGTTAGCACAGTGTCCAATGACGGGCCGAAAGTATATAGAATGGTGTCGTCTGCGTAGAGGTGGATCAGGGAATCGCCCGCAGCAAGAGCAACATCATTGATGTATACAGAGAAAAGAGTCGGCCCGAGAATTGAACCCTGTGGCACCCCCATAGAGACTGCCAGAGGACCGGACAGCATGCCCTCCGATTTGTCACACTGAACTCTGAGTCAGGACACAAACCTGATTACGCATAGAAGTGGGCCTAGTCTACCTGGCCTGCGTACAAGTGTAGGCCTATAAATGTGCCCATTTGGGGATACTATTTCTGATTGTCTTAACTCACCGTCACTGTGGAACTTCTCAAAGTAATTTTTTCATAGCCTCAAACAGCAAGTAAACAAAGTCTGTTTTTACATCCATTGAGTTCCTCAACGTAGCCTATTTGAAAAATCATTCCAGCTCTCTCCCTTTTGATAACCGCTCAGCATGAAAGGGGGAAAAAATGTCATGCTCTGTTCTGGTTGAGATTCATAAAATAGGCCTACCTGATTACTTCTTATCCCTTGCACAAATAGCCTACAGCTGTGTCTGTCTGTCCAGAGCTCACTGTTGCAGGAAACACTGATGGCCCAGAATATTTTATACAATGTAACACGTTTGTTAGCGTAGGTTTCATTAGCTATCTCCCTGTCAGCTAATTCCATTTTGAATAATGTCTTGGCATGATTGTCTCATTTCACGTAACTAGCTTCAGGCTTAATTGAACATTCAATCATATCCACTACCGGTCAAAAGTTTTAGAACACCCACTCATTCAAGGGTTTTTCTTTATTTTTACTAGTTTCTACATTGTAAAATAATAGTGAAGACGTCAACACTATGAAAGAACACATCATGTATCATGTAGTAACCAAAAAAGTGTCAAAATATATTTTATATTTGAGATCTTCAAATTGCCACCATTTGCCTTATTGACAGATTTGCACACTCTTGGCATTCTCCCAACCAGCTTCATGAGGTAGTCACATGGAAGGCATTTCAATTAGCAGGTGTGCCTTCTTAAATGTTAGTTTGTGGAATTAACCAGCTATTTATTTAACTAGGCAAGTCAGTTAAATAAATAAGGATTGGACCCTTTTTTTAAAATGTTGACTAAAATGACATCTAACTGCCTGTAGCTCAGGACCTGAAGCAAGGATACCTTTTGATACCTTTTGAAAGGAAACACTTTGAAGTTTGTGGAAATGTGAAATTAATGTAGGATAACATAACACATTAGATCTGGTAAAATATTTTTTTTAAATCATAATTTTTTAAATGCAAGAGAAAGGCCATAATGTACTATTCCAGGTTAGGCGCAATTTATATTTTGGCCACTAGATGGGAGCAGTGTATGTGCAAAGTTTTGGACTGATTCAGTCCTGTTTTCTGTTCAAAATGTTGCCCAAATGTGCCAAATTGGTTTATTAATACATTTTCAAGTTCATAACTGTGCACTCTCCTCAAGCAATAGTATGCTATTCTTTCACTGCAATAGCTACTGTAAATTGGACGGTTCAGTTAGATTAACAATAATTGAAGCTTTCTGCCTATATCAGATATGTCCTGGGAAATGTTCTTGTTACTTACAACCGCATGCTAATCACATTAGCCTATGTTAGCTCAACCGTCCTGCGGGGGGGAGGGGGGGGACATCGATCCTGTAGAGGTGTTAAGAAGAAATTATTATTTGCAATGACGGCCTACCCCAGCCAAACCCAAACCCGGACAGTGCCTGGCCAATTGTGCGCCGCCCTTTGGGACTCCCAATCACGGCTGGTTGTGATACAGCCTGGAATCGAACCAGTGTCTGTAGTGACAGTATTAGCTTTACACTACTTGTCCTTATGTTTTTATAGTCTTAATTATTCCTTGGCATAAACTGGTGGTTAAAACATTCCTTGTCCTGGAATGACATGCTTGCTAGTGATAAAGCTATCTGTTCCTGCTAGCTAGCTGCATATCTACTTGTTTTAACTAGCAAGCTATCTATATTACTAAGGTTTCTGCATTCTAAATTGGGAGTAATTTTACAGCTTGCATTGATGGAATAATGTTTGTATAACTTAATAATAGTTAGCTAGATTACAAATCAATAAGATGACCTGATATCAGTTTGTTGGACCGAGAACTCTCTTGAGCTGTCACTAGCTGTCTACTACCTTAGGTACGGGTAATGTGATTGGCCGACGCGATCAGTAGAGACAGTACCATGGATAGTACACAAGCTTTGATTGGTTTACAGTTTTGTACGCAGCAGCATTTGCCTATCCAGCTAGCCATCATAAAAGTAAGTATTTAGAAAAATTGTGCAAGAATTGACATTGCCAACAGAATAAACAAATATACACAATATGTAAAAACCAACTCCTCCCTGGACAGAGATTAATCATCTCGAAGACTAAAGCCAATAGCTTGCTACAGCCCACCACCAAAGATGGAAAGGAAATAATCAGCAATTGTCCAGAGAACCAATCACAGGATTTTAGCAAGTGATAGTAAATATTCCCATGAGGGACAATCATATTGCTCACCACCCCTCTACTAGGTAGGTCTATTGTGGCAGGTAACTCCAATGATAATTGCTTCTACCCAGATACAAAGCGAGGCAGCCACACTACAAGGAGCCTTTATTATCCTCCTGCTGAATTTCATTTTGATTCTCCCCCACAAAATGCCTTTGTAATAAACATCTGTCCAAATGTTGTTCTGTCTGTCTGTCTGTCTGTCTGTCTGTCTCTCTGTCTCTCTGTCTCTCTGTCTCTCTGTCTCTCTGTCTCTCTGTCTCTCTGTCTGTCTGTCTGTCTGTCTGTCTGTCTGTCTGTCTGCCTGTCTGTCTGCCTGCCTGCCTGTCTGCCTGCCTGTCTGTCTGTCTGCCTAATCTATATCTACAGTAAATCTATCTCTCTCTCATTTTCTCTCTCTCTCTGACACTCACTCCCTTCTTCCTCTCTTATTCACTCAGAATGGATTGTGAATGCAAACCTCAGGGGTAGTCAGAGCCAGCACAAAGGCTCTCTTCAAACAGCTACTCTGCAGTGATTGGCCCTCCCTCTAGCCTCCTCCACACAACACAACATCCAGATAGCCTTCAACTCATCCAGCTTTTGGAAGAGAAAATCATGGGATCTCGGCCCAGGATGAGGGGGACTGCTAAGCAGAACACATTGTTTCCTCCAAACATGCAGCTCTTAGAATAAACCACCGTCATGTAACATTGTGATCTGACATGAATCATATTAGACTACTGTATGAGTTGGGTATTTTGGCAGGAAACTTGGTCCCGGGAATGTACTAGGCCGTAGGCACTACCCTCTGTAGTGCCTTGCAGTCGGAGGTCGAGCAGTTGCCACACCAGGCAGTGATGCAACGAGTCAGGATGCTCTCGATGATGCAGCTGTAGAACCTTTTGAGGATCTCCTGAAAATAGGCGTTGTCATGCCCTCTTCATGATGGTCTTGGTGTGTTTGAAACCATGATAATTTGTTGGTGGTGAGGACATCAAGGAACTTGAAGCTCTCAACCTGCTCCACTACAGTCCCGTCGAAAAGAACAAGGGCGAGCTTGGTCCTCCTTTTTCTGTAGTCCACAATCATCTCCTTTGTCTTGATCACGTTGAGGGAGAGGTTGTTATCTTGGCACCACACTGCCAGGTCTTTGACCTCCTCCCTATAGTCTCATCATTGTCGGTGATCAGGCCTTGTTGTGTCGTTGGCAAACTTAATGATGGTGTTGGAGTCGTGCTTGGCCATGCAGTCATGGGTGAACAGGGAATACAGGAGGGGACTGATCATGCACCCCTGAGGGGCCCCCGTGTTGAGGATCAGCGTGGCAGATGTGTTGTTACCTACCCTGACTACCTGGGGGCGGCCCGTCAATAAGTCCAGGATCCAGTTGCAGAGGGAGGTGTTTAGTTCCAGGGTCCTTAGTTTAGTGATGAGCTTTGAGGGCACTATGGTGTTAAACGCTGAGCTGTAATCATTGAATAGCATTCTCACATAAGTGTTCTGTTTGCCCAGGTGGGAAAGAGCAGTGTGGAGTGCAAAAAAGATTGCCTCATCTGTGGATCTGTTGGGGCAGTATGCAAATTGGAGTGGGGCAAATTTCTGGGATAATGGTGTTGATGTGAGCCATGACCAGCCTTTCAAAGCATTTCATGGCTACAGACGTGAGCTACGGGCCGGTTGTCATTTAGGCAGGTTACCTTGGTGTTCTTGGGCACAGGGACTATGGTGGTCTGCTTGGAACATGTTGGTATTACGGACTCGGTCAGGGGCAGGTTGAAAATGTCAGTGAAGACACTTGCCAGTTGGTCAGCGCATGCTCAGAGTACAAGTCGTGGTAATCCGTCTGGCCCTGCAGCCTTGTGAATGTTGACCTGTTTAAAGGTCTTACTCACTACGGATCGGCTACGGATAGCATGATCACACAGTCGTCCAGAAAAGCTGATGCTCTCATGCATGCTTCAGTGTTGCTTGCCTCAAAGCAAGCATATAAGTTATTTAGCTCGTCTGGTAGACACGTGTCACTGGGCAGCTCGCAGCTGAGCTTCCATTTGCAGTCCATAATAGGTTTTTCAGCCCTGCCACTTCCGATGAGCGTCGGTGCCGGTGTAGTACGATTCAATCTTAGTCCTGTATTGACGCCTTGCCTGTTTGATGGTTTGTCGGATGGCAAAGTGGGATGTCGTGTACGTGTACAGGTTAGAGTCCCGCTCCTTGAAAGCTGCAGCTCTAACCTTTAGCTCAGAGCGGATGTTGCCTGTAATCCATGGTTTCTGGTTTGGGTATGTATGTACGGTCACTGTGGGGACAACTTCATCAATGCTCTTATTGATGAAGCTAGTGAATGATGTGGTGTACTCCTCAATGTCATCGGAAGAATCCCTGAATATACTCCAGTCTGTGCGAGCAAAACAGTCCTGTAGCTTAGCATCTGCATCTTCTGAGATCTTCCTTATTGAGAGAGTCACTGGTACTTCCTGCTTCAGTTTTGCTTGAAGGCAGGAATCAGGAGGATTGAAAACTAAGTAGACATATCACATAGATAGTGATTGCAACCTAGGCTTTTTCCATCCTGGCTTTTGCTATGTGGTTTGTACACAGCTCTGTATCCTCACTGCACTGATATGGTTATTTGGAAATGCCCCTTTTCTTTGTCAGGGCACTCTTTCAAAAGTCTTATAACATTCCTAATTTATGAGTTTGTTTCATTGCTATCATCAAGGCTATCGCTGAGGCAATGTCCTGAATGACAGCACTGCCCTGAATTACAGTTAATCGAATCAATCTCATATTGGACACAAACATATATATTCATGTAAAAAAAACACACACTCTATTTCTGTAATATACAAAACCACTCAGTAATTCAAAACCCAGTCATTATTTAGCTACAGTTGTTGTTTCACTCGTTATAATCAAGCATCCTCTCCAACCCCATTGTAAGATGGCCGCCCTCTGAATAACAGTGATTGCAATAAAACACTAAGCCCACAGGCCATTTGCATATTGAAGGGGGTAATGAGATAGCTAGCTACCTTAGATAATTAGTGCTTAAGGCGTTTAACATCCCGTCTCGACCACAGGGACCGAGTTAACTCACAAGCAATTAAACGACGAGTCATTTGGTCCTGACATTTCAGGTGTTTTTTTTATGGCATTTGTTTTGTCTGTGTGTCACAAAACAGAGCTCATGGCTACACCATAAGGACCCCTTGCTAAGGATATAGTACCCTGTCATAAATGCCTGCTAGGAAACACATGAAGAGCCCAAAGATTTTGAAGTGCTGATGCTAATGTTAACGATGATAAATGCTGCCTGGTAAATGTTAATGTTGGCAAATGCTTTCCCTAACTGTTTTGCTGACATTTTATTCCTTTGGGAAGCCGGTGACACCGACGACGGAGCGATCACTCAATCTTACAAGCGTTGAATTTCAGTCGCAGGCGTCAGTCATCTGAAGTTTTATCGCGATTGTGTGAGCTCATCGAAAAAATCGTATTTAGATATTGTGTTTGAGCTCCATGGCAACTCTCTATTGTGCACATGCAGTGTGGTGAGTGGAGAGAGTAGCATTTCCACGCAGGCAATGAAGAAAGCGAATTACATCTACATTGGTGCTAGCCCAGCTAACAATTGTAGAGAGAGAGGAAGTTCATGTAATGTTACCCGTCATGTTCCCCTAATGTTTGAGTGTCCAGTTTTCTGTTAGTAAGGGGAACATTCTATCTAAGTTAGCAAAAACTTTCTAAGAACCTTTTTAGCATTTTGCGTTAGTTAGGAGAACATTCCCTTAATGCCAAACAGAACATACCCAGAGCGTGGTTATCATCTTCTCAGAATATACAACATTAATGTTGTAGACACGTTTCATGGGACGTTGCAAGAACGAGTGTTGGGAGAATATTCCACCAATGTCCCACCAACACATACACAGAACATGGTTGCCATGTTTTTAGAACATAACATGTTAACGTTCTATACATGTTTCATGAGTCCAATGTTCTGAGGGTGACGGTAATATTCCATGAAAGTTCCAACAAACCAGTAACCAACGCTCTCTTCTATTTAATCTGACTTATTCATCTCTGGAATCCATCACAACACACAGTACTGTGTTCTTAATCAAGCACTATAACAACGCTGTAGACTCTTGTTGGGTATTGACTGTTGTGTTAGATACTGCTTTAGTGATAGTAAGGGGTAAGAAAATGGCCACCATCCCAGCTGCCGGGGCTCCTGGGTAAAGCTATGGGGTGTCTGCTGTGACTGAGGCATTTCTCTGGCGGGGACTCTGGGAGGTGGAGCTTGACTCTGGAGCTGCTCGCCCAACGGGGATGTCACACGCTTTTAACACACCCCATGTCTCCCGGGGAAAAGGCAAGAGTGAGGGAGGGAGAAAGGAGGGAAGGAGGATACTAGAGAAAATGACAGAGAAAGAGGGAGAGACTTAGAGAGCAAGAGGGAGACAGCAATGGGGGGAAGAATTGAATCAGACAATGAATGAGAGAGAGCAAGATGTGGGAATAACGAAAAATGACACAGAGAAAAGATTCCCTCTGCAAGAGACAGCCCAATCCACCTTGACTTGAACTTCTGAATTTCTCTATTTTCTTTCTGTTTCCCTTTTAGTGATTACAGCTGCATTACCACATAATACATTACAACTGACCTTATATTTTGGTTACATAAATTGATTTATGATGTTTTTCATGTGCCAAAGGCATAGGTTCATTACAGTGGCTCTACAGGCTCATTGCTGGACTATTAGGCTGATTTGATTCCATAAGGAGGGAAGGAGGGGTGGGAGGGAGTGACGGATGTAAGGAGGGATAGAGGGAAATGGAGGGATATTAGTGGGACCACCAGGGGATCGTAAACTAGGGCCAAGGCATGGCTCTCAAATGACATGGACTAGCATGGACTGGCGCTGGTGCCTTGTAGATGCAAAGCTTCTAAAATATGTGACTTGTTATGGGGACTGTATCAGAACATCTGGCATGGGGCACAAGGAGCAGTGTGGAACGCTTCAACCTACACACACACACACACACACACACACACACACACACACACACACACACACACACACACACACACACACACACACACACACACAGACTTTAAACTCCATTAGCAGGACTTGGGGAAAGCAACATATATTTATCTTGCAACAGGCCAGAAACTCCAGCCTCTCTCTCTAGAACAGAGATACAAACACAGTAGAGACATTTTGCCCTGATTTTTGTCAACCTGTAATGGGGCATCTCTGTAATAGGGCTTCTCTGCAGTCTTCTGAATCCTGCTCCCAGACCAGTTGAGACAATTCCAGACTGACACCCACGGACTAGATGGCTTTCTGCTACTCCTTCAGATTCACGTGTAGTTTATATCCTCAATGCCACAAAGCATCGCCATATATGAAGTGTCTCAGCTGTGAGAAGTGATGACTCTGTATTTGTTAAGCCCCAGCTATGGTTCAGAGAGTTATCAACAACATGGACCCCTGTACAGCCGGCCAAAGAATCATAGCCACAGTGTACTCCAGTGCGGTGACCGTGTTGTTGAGCTGTGTTCACCGGTGCTGATCGATCAGGAATCCAATAGGACTGATGATGCCAATTAATCAAGCTGTCAGCGCTACAGCTACTGCCCAGGGGGCATGCTCAATAGGTAGGGAGCGACAGAGACTGGGGCTCTGTTTCATTCCACAAAGAATTTCTTCCCCTCTCCCCTCTGAGCTTCTTTACTTTCTTTCATGGATCTGATGGGATAGGTGAAATCAATGTGGCTGAAACAAGGTGGGAGATATTGGTAACACCTACCCAGTTGGTCTTAGTTTTATGAAGGGGAGTGAACAAGGCAGCACATTATCAGCCTCAAAACATAATCCGGTGACAATTTTTCTGAAAGTTAAGCGTCACAACATATGACGCTTAAGGCACATAATATGAATATTAACATGAAAATTATTCCTGGACTGAGCACAACCCATTTATTCTTTTCAAAAGTCTTTAAGTGCTGTCAAATTGGTTCAATTTCTGTCAAGCCTTGCCATAGATTTTCAAGCAGATTTAGGTAAAAACTGTAACTCGGCCACTCAGGAAAATTCACTCTCTTCTTGGTTGGCCTTGTATTTTAAGTTATTGTCCTGCTGAAAGGTGAATCAGTCTCCCAGTGTCTGGTGGAAAGCAGACTGAAGCAGGTTTTCCTCTAGGATTTTGCCTGTGCTTAGCTCCATTCAATACATTTTTTATCCTGAAAAACTCCCCAGTCCTTAATGATTACAAGCATACCCATAACATGATGCAGCCACCACTATGCTTGAAAATATGGAGAGTGGTACTCAGTAATGTGTTGTTTTGGATTTACACTAAAAATAACACTTTGTTTTCAGGTCAAAAAGTTAATTGCTTTACCACATTTGTTGCAGTATTACTTTAGTGCCTTGTTGCAAACAGGATGCATGTTTTGGAATATTTTTATTTTGTACAAGCGTCCTTCTTTTCACTCTGTCAATTAGGTTAGTGCTGTGGAGTAACTACAATGTTGTTGATCTATCCTCAGTTTTCTCCTTTCACAGCCATTAAACCGCGTAACTGTTGTAAAGTCTCCATTGGCCTCGTGGTGAAATCCCTGAGCGGTTTCCTTCCTCTACAGCAACTGGGTTAGGAAGGACCCCTGTATATTTGTAGTGCCTGGGTGTATTGATACACCATCCAAAGTGTAACTAATAACTTCACCATGTTCAAAGGGATATTCAATGTAAGTTCTTTTTTTAACCCATCTACTCAACTCAGGCTGTTGCGTACATCATGCTTCAATGTCAATAGGAGACGTGCCTTAACATACGACTGATGCACACAGATGTGAAATTACTGCGAAATGAAGTCCTAAGAGACACATACTGATTTTTATGACATGAATCAGTCACTAGAAAACCTGCTTGAAAATTTGACTAATGCACGCAGATGTTAAGAGTGAATGCTGAGACTCTTGCCAGTTTTATCAACTGCTGGTTTTTGCTGTAATCGGAGGACCAGAACCAATATTTGTATTGATTATCTGACAGCGTGCCTAATTCATACTGTATGCCCTATAAGAATTTCAAGCTGCGTGTATGAATATTCTGTGTTTCATTGAGTGTTATTGGACTAGAGGCAGTGGTAACCACACGCAGGCTTTTCCACAATCTCAGGAAATATAACTGAGTAACGTTATTTCATGGACATTGAATGAATAGATGACATGCCTGTACTTCTGTTTGTTTTACCTGTTCTAAATGCATTTGGGACACGTCCACACGTGTTTAGTCATTTGATCGTACATTAGATGTAATTATTGGATGCTCAGTTTGTTTGCTATCTTTAGAAATTGTGCATGATTCATCTTCAAATGGCTATCTATAACAATAACTATTTTAGGTGTTTGCCATATGTACTGCATATCCATGTAAGAGGCTTTGATATATGTTGTTGATATATCATGTATTTTATACAGTCTTCTGCATCATACAGATGATAGGTTTTCCGTGTAAAATCCATTGAAGTTCCTTTATATATTGTCAAACTTTGCAATGAAGCCCGTAGATCAGCCAGAGGCTGTCTAATATAGCCATTTGCTCCCTCTGTCACACAGTATTATGGCGAATCGAGTTTTGTCATGAAGCTTATGAAGCTGTAGAGGCCAGACTCAGACGCTGTGGTAGTTTAGGTCCCATCTCCACTCCATAAACTATGGTATGCAGCGCGGTCAGGAGAACAGTTTGCTGCTACAACACCACCGGTGCTCTGTCCTGTGTGTTCTGTTGTATTGTGATGTCATAGCACATTCCGTCCAACTTTTACTCTCTGATAGAGTGAATCTGAATGAATGCGTACACACAATGTTTTTCACGCTCAGCCGTTTCCCATGTGTATCAAGAATGGTCCACCACCTAAAGGACATCCAGCCAACTTGACACAACTGTGGGAAGCATTGTAGTCAACATGGGCCAGCATCCCTGTGGAACGCTTTCAACACTTTGTAGGGGGCTACGGGTTGTTCCTAAGCATGACGCAACACGGAGTGCCTGGATACAGCCCTTTGCCGTGGTATATAGGCCATATACCACTAACCCCTGAGGTGCCTTATTGCTTTTATAAACCGGTTGCCAACACAGTAAGGCAAGGAACGACGCATCTAAATTGAAAGTGTTGCTTTAATAAATACCTTAAAGTAGTCCGAACAAAAGTCTCGTTGCTAGACTGGTTGCTATGCAACATAACCGCAGGCTAGCTAGCAAGCTTACATTAAATGTATGCAAAAACTGAGCATTAGTGTTACTTCTAGAGTGACTAACACAAGCCAATTGTTTACTAATGTTGATCTGAATGTTGCCATTTATTGTGTACGAATACATTTGTTCCCCCCACGTTATCGTTTGTTGTTGGCTTGCCCATGTTATCGTTTGTTTTTGGCTTGCCCATGTTATCGTTTGTTGTTGGCTTGCCCATGTTATCGTTTGTTGTTGGCTTGCCCATGTTATCGTTTGTTGTTGGCTTGCCCATGTTATCGTTTGTTGTTGGCTTGCCCATGTTATCGTTTGTTGTTGGCTTGCCCATGTTATCGTTTGTTGTTGGCTTGCCCATGTTATCGTTTGTTGTTGGCTTGCCCATGTTATCGTTTGTTGTTGGCTTGCCCACGTTATCGTTTGTTGTTGGCTTGCCCACGTTATCGTTTGTTGTTGGCTTGCCCACGTTATCGTTTGTTGTTGGCTTGCCCACGTTATCGTTTGTTGTTGGCTTGCCCACGTTATCGTTTGTTGTTGGCTTGCCCACGTTATCGTTTGTTGTTGGCTTGCCCACGTTATCGTTTGTTGTTGGCTTGCCCACGTTATCGTTTGTTGTTGGCTTGCCCACGTTATCGTTTGTTGTTGGCTTGCCCACGTTATCGTTTGTTGTTGGCTTGCCCACGTTATCGTTTGTTGTTGGCTTGCCCACGTTATCATTTGTTGTTGGCTTGCCCATGTTATCGTTTGTTGTTGGCTTGCCCATGTTATCATTTGTTGTTGGCTTGCCCATGTTATCATTTGTTGTTGGCTTGCCCATGTTATCGTTTGTTGTTGGCTTGCCCAAGTTATCATTTGTTGTTGGCTTGCCCATGTTATCATTTGTTGTTGGCTTGCCCATGTTATCGTATGTTGTTGGCTTGCCCATGTTATCGTTTGTTGTTGGCTTGCCCACGTTATCGTTTGTTGTTGGCTTGCCCATGTTATCGTTTGTTGTTGGCTTGCCCATGTTATCGTTTGTTGTTGGCTTGCCCATGTTATCGTTTGTTGTTGGCTTGCCCATGTTATCGTTTGTTGTTGGCTTACCCATGTTGTAATTTGTTAGCACCACTCTGCTGGATAATAGATTCCATTCTTTTAGCTGCTGTGTTGTCATCATTCTCCACTGCTTCCTCCCTTCAACGTTTGGCCTCCAGTAACTTTGAAGAGAGGTTTTGAATCTGTGTCCTCTGACAGGCATTACTATTGTGCCTCCAGCCCGGCCACCGGGTTTCTGGATCATGGCGGTTCGGAGGTAGTGGTTTGTGTAGTTTGGCAACATTGCGAGGGTGTTCACTCACATTGGCTTTTTTTTTGTGTTCATGAAACATATGAGACAAAATAACATTAGCTAATAGTTAGGTCTACATAACTACTGGTTATATTGCCAGAGTACATTAGAATGATTTAGCTAGCTAACAGTTACATACCATATGATTCTGTTGACTGCTTTACATTTCGGGTGTAGGTACAACGCCGGGGTGTCGGAGGGAGAGATACTTCAATAGGGAAGCTACCAGGCAGAGGGGATCACCCGGGGTGTCGGAGGGACAGATACTTCATTAGGGAAGCTACCAGGCAGAGGGGATCACCCGGGGTGTCGGAGGGACAGATACTTCATTAGGGAAGCTACCAGGCAGAGGGGATCACCCGGGGTGTCGGAGGGACAGATACTTCATTAGGGAAGCTACCAGGCAGAGGGGATCACCCGGGGTGTCGGAGGGACAGATACTTCATTAGGGAAGCTACCAGGCAGAGGGGATCACCCGGGGTGTCGGAGGGACAGATACTTCATTAGGGAAGCTACCAGGCAGAGGGGATCACCCGGGGTGTCGGAGGGACAGATACTTCATTAGGGAAGCTACCAGGCAGAGGGGATCACCCGGGGTGTCGGAGGGACAGATACTTCATTAGGGAAGCTACCAGGCAGAGGGGATCACCCGGGGTGTCGGAGGGACAGATACTTCATTAGGGAAGCTACCAGGCAGAGGGGATCACCCGGGGTGTCGGAGGGACAGATACTTCATTAGGGAAGCTACCAGGCAAAGGGGATCACCCGGGGTGTCGGAGGGACAGATACTTCATTAGGGAAGCTACCAGGGAGAGGGGATCACCCGGCAGTTCAAACATGAATCCACCTCCGCCTTTCCTGTTCTTCTCTTGTAGGTCCTTGTCGTTTTTTGTTGGTTCATTGAAAGAGTGAATTTCATACTGTAGGCCATTCTCGTTTGTATTCTCGTCTGTTTCAGCAGATGGTTTCCCTCCCTCCCCCTTTGCCCAAAATGAATTTGAACATCAAACCACACTTTGTTTACCAAACCCTCAGGTGTTTCAGTGTCCAGAGCCTTGGATTGTTTGATGAACTGCACTTCGTCTTCAGTTCCCCTCTTTCCTCAACTTTTTAATTACGCATATAAACACATTGTTGCTCGTTGTGAATTCGTTGTCCTTCTGTATACTCCATGCTAAACTGAGAGGCGGGTCATTGATATGTCGGGTCAAACCAGAGTCCAGCGTAGTTGCTAATCCCATATTCATCGCCATTCAGGTTCCTCACTGAACCATAGAAGTCCCATAGAATGAAGTTCAGCAACACTTTTGTTGCATTCCCAAACTCACAACCCTTTTCCTGCGCACCTGTCAGTGACTCAGGTACGTTCCCACTTTGTTTGTTTCACGGTGTTCTTTTAGTTCTGGTTTGTTACAAGTTCATCGAAGCGCTTCTTTTCTACAACTGTTGTTGAAGTAGCCAGTTTATCAAGTTGAAAAGGCTTAAGCGTCATCATAGTCATGGTATACGGTCTCACATATACATGGCTGAATGCTGTTTTTGCCAATCAACATACACAGTATCCAAACTAGCCAGTTCATAACAGTGTGTAAGTGTGGTATAAGTCTCAAATCAAAACAAATTTGTCACATGCGCCGAATACAACTGGTGAAGACTTTATCCTGAAGTGCTTGCTTACAAGCCCTCCCCAATGATGCAGAGTTTAAAACTAATAATATATATAAATAGAAACACAAGGAAAATAAAATACACCAGAACTACATACAGTGAGTACCAGTACCAGTCTGTGGGGGAGAATCAGAGAATCAGCAACTACATCTGTTGATTTGGCTTGTTAGTAACTAGTATCCCAACATAGACTATCACTCTCTTCATCCAATCAAAACTCTCAACCCCAACTCAACCCCAATCCAATGCAATACATTTATTATTACTGCACTAGTTTTCTCCCTATCTGGTACCACATAGTCTTTCCTCAGTAAGGTGGTCCAAAATACACCTGCAGCTGCAGTACTCACAGCTTCCCAGCCCTCCAGTCTTTACAGGTCCCTTGTGAAGCTGTGATGTGGTCGTACTGATCCCAGCCCTGTATATAACCACGATGATGGATGACGGGGCCCAACCGTCTTATCTGCAGAGTTGAAGGTCTCACATGGTAGTCAGCAGAGGAATGCTCGCTCTGGTGCTCTACGACAGTCTACAGGGCCTGTCTACACTGCAGAATCACAATAGTGGCTTCTGTGCTGGAGGGGAATTGACAAAAGCACATTGGCAGTGCAATGGGCCGACTGCCTCAGAGCTCATTGTGTGACAATAATGTGCTGTATGTGTATGACAGTACTACTGTATATGGCATTGAGGCACTTCGAGTTCCCACACAGCTGTGCAGTAACTGGTTAATGGTTGAATGCAGGTAAAACTAAATATATATTGTTCTCTAGAACACATCAAAATAACGAAAAAAACAAAATAACAAACAATAACAAATAACAATAACAAAAAAGACGATTTAAGCATATGTACTTTGGATGGTGTCCATATTGATTGAGTCCCTGCTGACAAGTATCTGGGCATCTGGAGAGATGAAAAGCTGTCTTTCTAAAAACATGTTGACGAGTTAGTTAAGAAGCTATTAAGAAATTAGTTAAGAAACCCCTATTACTAGCCTATTCAACCTCTCTTTCGTATCGTCTGAGATCCCCAAAGATGCACCTCAGCCACGCTCAAGGTCCTAAACAATATCCTAACTGCCATCCATAAAAGACAGTACTGTGTAGCCGTCTTCATCGACCTGGCCAAGGCTTTTGACTCTGTCAATCACAGCATTCTTATCGGCAGACTCAATAGCCTTGGCTTCTCAAATGACTGCCTCGCCTGGTTCACCAAGTACTTCTCTGATAGAGTTCAATGTGTCAAATTCGGGGGGGCCTGTTGTCCGGACCTCTGGCAGTCTCTATGGGGGTGCCACAGGGTTCAATTCTCAGGCTGTCTCTTTTCTCTGTATATGTCAATGATGTCGCTCTTGCTGCTGGTGAGACGACACTATTCTGTATACATTTGGCCCTTCTTGTGCTAACAAACCTCCAAACGAGCTTCAATGCCATACACCTCTCCTTCCGTGGCCTCCAACTGCTCTTAAATGCTAGTAAAACGAAATGCATGCTCTTCAACCGGTTGCTGCCCGCACCCTCCCGCCCGACTAGCATCACTACTCTGGACAGTTCTGACCTAGAATATGTGGACAACTACAAATGCCTAGGTGTCTGCTTAGACTGTAAACTCTCCTTCCAGACTCACAATAAGCATCTCCAATCCAAAATTAAATCTAGAATCGGCTTCCTATTTCGCAACAAAGCCTCCTTCACTCTTGCCACCAAACATAACCTCTTAAAACTGACTATCTTACCGATTCTTGACTTCGGCGATGTCATTTACAAAATGGCCCCCAACACTGTACTTACAGTGCCTTGCGAAAGTATTCGGCCCCCTTGAACTTTGCGACCTTTTGCCACATTTCAGGCTTCAAACATAAAGATATAAAACTGTATTTTTTTGTGAAGAATCAACAACAAGTGGGACACAATCATGAAGTGGAACGACATTTATTGGATATTTCAAACTTTTTTAACCTCTTGAACCTATAGGGGCACTGTGTCATTATTGGATAAAAAGACGTGCCCGTTTTAAGCGCAATATTTTGTCACGAAAAGATGCTCGACTATGCATGGAATTGACAGCCTTGGAAAGATATTGTCCAAAACTGCAAAGATATTATCTGTGCGTGCCCCAGAACTAATGCAACAGGCGAACCAAGATGATGTTTCATACAGGAAATGCCCCGGATTCTGAAGGCGCTCTGTTCCAATGTCTCCTTATATGGCTGTGAATGCGCCAGGAATGAGCCTGCACTTTCTGTATATTCCCCGAGGTGTCTGCAGCATTGTGACGTGTTTGTAGGCATATCATTGGAAGATTGACCATAAGAGACTACATTTACCTGGTGTCCCGCCCGGTGTCCTATGTGCGTAATCAGTAAGTCCATGCGCGTTCCATTTCTTCAGAATTGAAAGTAAACTGCCACGATGGATTTTATCGTCGATAGATATGTGAAAAACACCTTGAGGATTGATTCTAAACATCGTTTGCCATGTTTCTGTCGATATTATGGAGTTAATTTGGAAAAAAGTTCGCGTTTTAATGACTTTAATGACTTTTTTTTTTTTTTTCCTTACCCAAACGTGATGAACAAAACGGAGTGATTAGTCGACACAAATAATATTTTTTGTAAAAACTGAACATTTGCTATCTAACAGAGTCTCCTCATTGACAACATCTGAAGTTCTTCAAAGGTAAATTATTTTATTTGAATGCTTTTATGGTTTTTTGTGGAAAATGTTGCATGCTGAATGCTAGGCTTAATGCAATGCTAGGCTATCAATACTCTTACACAAATGCTTGTTTAGCTATGGTTCAAAAGCATATTTTGAAAATCTGAGATGACAGTGTTGTTAACAAAAGGCTAAGCTTGAGAGCAAATAGATTCATTTCATTTCATTAGCCATTTTCATGAATAGTTAACGTTGTGTTATGCTAATGAGCTTGCTGATAGATTTACACAATCCTGGATACAGGGTTTTTTTCGTAGCTAAACGTGACGCAGAAAACGGAGCGATTTGTCCTAAACAAATAATCTTTCAGGAAAAACTGAACATTTGCTATCTGAGTCTCCTCATTGAAAACATCTGAAGTTCTTCAAAGGTAAATGATTTCATTTGAATGCTTTTCTGTTTTTTTGTGTAAATGTTGCCAGCTGAATGCTAATGCTAAATGCTACGCTAAATGCTACGTTAGCCATCAATACTGTTACACAAATGCTTGTTTTGCAATGGTTGAGAAGCATATTTTGAAAATCTGAGATGACAGTGTTGTTAACAAAAGGCTAAGCTTGAGAGCTAGCATATTTATTTCATTTCATTTGCGATTTTCATGAATAGTTAACGTTGCGTTATGGTAATGAGCTTGAGTCTGTATTCACGATCCCGGATCCGGGATGGGGAGATCAGAAAGGTTAACAAATCAAAAACTGAAAAACAGGGCGTGCAAAATTTTTCAGCCCCCTTAAGTTAATACTTTGTAGCGCCACCTTTTGCTGCGATTACAGCTGTAAGTCGCTTGGGGTATGTCTCTATCAGTTTTGCACATTGAGAGACTGACATTTTTTCCCATTCCTCCTTGCAAAACAGCTCGAGCTCAGTGAGGTTGGATGGAGAGCATTTGTGAACAGCAGTTTTCAGTTCTTTCCACAGATTCTCGATTGGATTCAGGTCTGGACTTTGACTTGGCCATTCTAACACCTGGATATGTTTATTTTTGAACCATTCCATTGTAGATTTTGCTTTATGTTTTGGATCATTGTCTTGTTGGAAGACAAATCTCCGTCCCAGTCTCAGGTCTTTTGCAGACTCCATCAGGTTTTCTTCCAGAATGGTC